>NC_091126.1:49070748-49260748 GCF_040183065.1 Periplaneta americana
AAGACATATAGATACATTATTTCAAATGTTTAATCAATACTATTAAATCTCATAAAAATAAAATATAGCCCTATTTATTTTCAGATAATCTGATATGTCTCCAGATTTCTTCTTTAAGTTTCGTGTTTTTATAGTTTTCATCCCATGTATCATATAAATAGGCCTACGGGTGACATCGTACAAATTCGATAAGTTTCTGACTGCAATTATCAGCCATCTTTCCTCATTTTCAAATAAAAGCAATACAATTCATCGCCACCTGTGATATCTTTTTCTACATTCAATCGTCATAAAGAGTATAAATGTCAAACATCTTTGACAAATGTATCAAGAAAATTCGCTGAGCTACCGATTCCAGCGAGAAACTCGCGCGAGGTTTTTGCCTCGAGCGAGAATCTCTTCCAGTGTGTGGACGTCCATTTGAATCCATGTTATCAATTTTTTTAATTTTCTCGCAACACATTTCTCGCTGGGGAAAACTCTGCAAGTGTGTTACGGGCCTAACTGGAGAACTGAGAATTTCTCCTCTAGTTCAACGTTACAAGAGATGTTAAAATAACCCACGCACTCTGATAAAACCGGGAACTTTGTCACAAATTAGACACATTGATTTCCTCTCACATTTAATAGAGCTATACAACCTTATTTAACAATTGAGGCGGTAGCCTAAAATGGGCCCATAAGTCTGGGGAATGTATAGTTCAATTCTCCGTTTTAAAATCTACTTGCTTACGTAGTTTCGTTTCAATATCTTGTAAACAGAGGACAAGGTAGCTGATTGAATGAACCCATGCATCCTTGCGTAGTTGTGGTACTCTGCAACATCGTTGAAGATGATCCTCAGTGAATCCACCCAGGATGTGCACTGAAGTGTAAACTGCACTCTGAAGATAAATTTTGAAGTGAATGTGAATTCATTCTAGAATGAATCTGGAATCTGTATTCTGAACCCAACATATATTCTTTATTTTTACGTGTGCGATGCAATTTATGACGTAACTATGGGATATACTGTATGTAAGAAATATAATTTTACTAAAATGATTAAAAACTTGTAACCCTCTATTATGTGCGCTGTTCAATGATGATGTTTAAATTCTACTAATATAGAATCATATTGAAAGTATTTTAATAAAATAAACTTGTTTTCTTGAAAAAGATCCTATAAAATGCTCCAATACTATAACACTATTAAAGTCGGAATGCTTTATTTAACAAAAACTTGTAAACAAATATTGTTGTAACAGTATGCAAATTGTTATTTTGATAAAAGTGCATTCAAATCGCAATTACATAAAAATAAATCTTTCAATCATTGTTTTCAAGAAACATGACTTTTGCTTATGGACTCTTTTTTTCGGCTACCGCCTATATTGTTATATTGAGATAAGTCAATAATTAAATAAGTCTTTTACTCCTATTAGACTTGTAAGAGGTAGTCTCAACTATAATACGTTCAACCTCTATCATCTCATTAATGTACTCACCCATCATTATCCTGAAAGTAAAACTGATAAATTAGGGAATGAAATAATCAGAAAAGTAACAGCTAATCTTCGAAAAAAAAAACTGATACAGTAAATTAATAAACTCGAACCTATTGATACGAAACTACTGCACTCTATTTGTAATAGACAGTAGTTTTCCAGTGTTGACAACATAATTATTATTTTCTCCTACTCACGTATTTATGTATAATATAATTTTATTCTAATGAAAATACATTTTTCTCATGGTTATATAAAAGAAATGTTATATGCAATGTTTGTTGATTGTGTATGATTTCCAGTAAAATAATTGAATAGCACGAAAATATCTGTATCGTATTTTATTTTATTTTATGTTATGAAATTTATTTTTTTAAAGGGCGACGTTTTTCAATATTTTAAATCTCAATAAAACCTTAAGTATTCTCATAATGCATATAATTACTTTAAAAACCAATAACTGTAACCTAGATTATCAGCCCACAAGTCTGGAATTATATATTTCCAATTAATTTTCCTCTAACATAGTTTTTTTTATTTACCACGAATTTACTTTTTCTGACTTACGCCCTTTAAAAAAATCGATTCACATGCGTTAAGTGCTTAACAGAATCTCGGAAACTGAAAGAACGCTGCTTCGCCTCTTTTTTTCAAACTGTTTCCTCGATTGTTATAATGCACTTACCACTCTTGGTATCGCAATAAACTATTTAACAAGTTGTCGGTGGCAATACGGTGTTGGAAATATATTGAAATTAAACCTTCAGGGAAAATTTAATATTGTATGGAAATTGGATATATATATATATATATATATATATATATATATATATATATATATATATATATATATTCTGGTAATATGAGAAGTTGTGAGTTCACTAAGGCTGAAACTGAGTGATGCAGGAACAGAGAAATATACTGTAGTGTGTCAAAGTGTGATGTTTGCACCTATAACCTATTTGTCTTCATTCAGTTTTTTGTCTCTCCTGTAAAATTTAGTTTTTTTCAGTTAGCAAGTTTTGGAAAAACGGTCCTCAATTCTTGTGTTTATAACTGCGCAAAAACGTATAGGAAAGAGAACCCAAGAGGTGGAACTTAAACTGAGAGGATTCGATCCGACATCGGGCTGGGAATCCGGTGTGGCTTAGTGGATAGAGCTTCAGCACGTAGAGATGAAAACCCGGGTTCAAATCCCGGTGCCGGAGAATTTTTCTCCGTTCCACTCATCTTTCATCGTATAGGAAAGAGTTTAGGTCACGTCGAAATTTGAATCCTATAAATTTGAAGGCACGATTACTGCTAAGCAACATCAGTAGGCCCAACTAAGAGTAATTCAGGAACACACTACTGATTTGCTAATGTGTATTAGTTTTATAACTATTTCTAGTTTTAATTTCTTTTGACGTGTCCAACATCATCCTGTATGATCCTTAGGACGAAATAAAATACATACATACAGGCGACGGTCGAACAATTCCCAGAACCTGAGCAGTGACAGCTCTCACAATCTGCATAAGATAGGCTACAACTTGTATAGGCCTAAGTATGCGTTTTCTTCACAATAATATCGCAGTCTAGTATATACAGTCACGAAGCTCAATAAGTAGTAAATATGTATCCATAGATAGTTGCTAGCCACTAGAATCGCTACTATCGCCTCATTGCAGACAATGCGAAATAGTACTGGCACAGTCTATTGTTCCTAGTACCCTCAACAACTCGACCTTCGTGAATGTATATACTATACTGTGATAATATGTTTTTGTAGTTCTATGGCGCTTTTGCATTTCAAGCCGTGCAAACTTGTGAAATCTGAATAGAGAATTCTTACGTTCTGCTGCGTTACGTTACAACGTGGAGGTGCAACTACAGTCCAGACAAATAACGGTAACAGGCAGGAGCTTTGTCTGCTGCCAGGCACCGCGCCGCGCCGGCATCCCACGTCGAGAAGGAGCGCAAGTTGTAACTCACCGTCAACCGTCACGGATGTGGTGGATAAGAGGAATAATAATAGGCCTATTGCTAGATACGAAAAGAAACAAGGATGTAATGGAACGGTTAACGAATTAGTTAATAAAGGAAAAGTACAAAAGAAGAAAGAAAGCAATTAATTAAGAAAGGGAGGAAAGAAATCAAGAAATAAGGAAGAAACAAGAAAGAACGAATTAGTGGCGTACGCAGAAAATTTATCAAGGGGGAAGTCATTATTAAAATTGTTTACAACTTACATTATCGGTATTTTAAATGGTGTTGTTATTATTATTATTATTATTATTATTATTATTATTATTATTATTATTATTATTATTATTATTATTATTATTATATAAATGATACTCGAGAGGAAATTAAACGTAGAATAAATATGGGAAATGCCTGTTATTGTTCGGTTGAGAAGATTTTATCGTCCAGTTTGCTGTCAAAAAATCTGAAAGTTAGAATTTATAAAACAGTTATATTACCGGTTGTCCTGTATGGTTGTGAAACTTGGACTCTCAATTTGAGAGAGGAACATAGGTTAAGTGTGTTTGAGAATAAGGTGCTTAGGAAAATATTTGGGGCTAAGAGGGATGAAGTTACAGGAGAATGGCGAAAGTTACACAACACAGAACTGCACGTATTGTATTCTTCACCTGACATAATTAGGAACATTAAATCCAGACGTTTGAGATGGGCAGGGTATGTAGCACGTATGGGAGAATCCAGAAATGCATATAGAGTGTTAGTTGGGAGGCCGGAGGAAAAAAGACCTTTGGGAAGGCCGAGACGTAGATGAGAAGATAATATTAAAATGGATTTGAGGAAGGTGGGATATGATGATAGAGACTGGATTAATTTTGCTCAGGATAGGGACCGATGGTGGGCTTATTTGAGGGCGCCAATGAACCTGCGGGTTCCTTAAAAGCCAGTAACTAAGTAAATATTATTATTATTATTATTATTATTATTATTATTATTATTATTATTATTACTTACGGCTTTTAAGGAACCCGCAGGTTCATTGCCGCCCTCACATAAGCCCGCCATCGGTCCCTATCCTGTGCAAGAATTATTATTATTATTATTATTATTATTATTATTATTATTATTATTATTATTTTGTTACTATATTAATATTATCCTATGTTGTAATAGAACATATTCATGATTATCCTTATAAAATCTTTGAAACGTAACTTTTTCACAGCCATCCAATTTTTAACAAACATGTTAAATTTCACATTGTGTGGGATTCATTCAATTCAATTCAATTCAATTTATTAAGTCATTAAACATACAGTGATAGGCTTGGTCACAATACAGAAGGGGGGGAAAACATACATTTGAAAATACACATATAATTGAAAACTGTAAAGTTTCATTAGAATGAAAACACAAAATATTTTGAAACTATAAAATTGATTAAAACACTTCACTCTTAATGTTATATTTGTAACTAAATGTGAATAACTTTATTTATTAAAAGCAGTTTCGTATGAATTTATGTTAAGAAACTCATCTACAGAGTAGAAAGGATTAATTAAAAGCCAATTGTAAAATCTAGTTTTGAAACTATTGGTTGGTAACTTATAATATTGACTGGGAAGCTTATTATATAATTTCATCCCCATGACAGAAAAATTTGTACTAGTTTCATGTAATCTACAATATGGAATATTAATTTGTTCACTATTTCTAATTTCATGATCATGTATATTGGCTAGTAATGAGTAATTGTCTATTTTTTGTCGAGTGTAAAGGACTAGGTCATATATATATATATATATATATATATATATATATATATATATATAAATTTATGACAGTTAATATCTGTGATTATTTGAAAACAGGTCGACAATGTTCAAGACAGTTTGATTGACATAGAATTCTAATGGCTTTCTTTTGCAAAATTAAGACACTCCCAATTTTGGTACCATTTTCCCAGAAAATTAAGGCATACCTAATTATCGACTGAAAGAACGAAAAGTAGGCACATCTTAAATAATTTTGAGAAACGCAAGTCACTAATTTCTTTAATAAATATATAATTCTAGTTAATTTTGTGGATATATATTCGATATGTTTTTCCCATGTTAAACTGGAGTCTATAAAAAGTCCTAGAAATTTGGTATAGTTTTGTATGTTGTCCTTTTTTATTACATGGTTTAGGCTGAAAGTTGTGTTGATAGTCTTTTCTTGATTAAACAAAAATTATTAGATTCAAACCATAAAGCCATCTGTGATAGGATATCATTGGTTAGAGCATGTAATTCTTTCAGAGTAGAGATATTACTAGGTCCGTAGGCCTACTAGGCTGTAAGTCCCTCTATAATAAAGATAATATTGTTATAATTCGAACGTGTCATAGCACTAAGAACAGGGATTACATTGAAGGAGGGGTAGGAGGACTATGCCTTATGTTGATATAGATTTTGTTACTCTGACATTGAAGAATTAAAGAAGGGAAAACGATTATGGATTAAAAGAATACTCAAATTTAAATATGTATTTTTTTTAAGTTCAAGGGGGGATTCAAATCCGGTAACCCCCTCTTGCTTACGCCCCTGGAACGAATTAATAAATTAATTAAAGTGTGAATAAATGAAAAGTACATTTCATTCAGTGTTTTGCCCAAGGGCAGGTCTTTCACTGCAAACCCAGCTTTCTCCAGTCTTTTCTATTTTCTGCCTTCCTCTTTGTTTCTTCATAATATGTTTCATATATCCTAATGTCGTCTATCATCTGATTTCTCTACCCCGAACGCTTCTCCTGTTCACCATTTCTTCCAGTGCCTCCTTCAGTAGGCAGTTTCTTCTCAGCCAATGACCCAACCAATTCCTTTTCCTCTTCCTGATTAGTTTCAGCATCATTCTTTCTTCATGGCGGGCTTATGTGAGGGCGGCAATGAACCCTCGGGTTCCTTAAAAGCCATAAGTAAGGAATAATAATAATAATAATAATAATAATAATAATAATAATAATAATAATAATAATAATAATAATAAATTTTAAACATATACTTAGTGTATACTTATAGATTACCATATATATATATATATATATATATATATATATATATAGTTCATTTGTAATCATTATATAGTGGGTGATGGCGGATTAAGAACTGGGATACATCTGAATAATTTCAAGGGAAAAATTGTTCCGGGGCCGGGTATCGATCCCGAGACCTCTGCTTGAACGTACCAGCGCTCTCCCAACTGAGCTACCCGGGAACTCCACCCGACACCGTCTCAACTTTTCCCTTTATATCCACACAACTCGCGTGGGCTGACGAAACGCCAAAGACCCACATCGGGTGCACACAATCTCTGTGTGACTTGGAATTGTGGTTTTCTGTTAACGTACACAGTGACGTATATATTATGCAAATCTAGTCTTTCAGGTAAAGCTCCCTGTGAAGCAGATCTGAATAATTTGGATACATGTGGGAAACATCTATTCGTCATGACTTGAATACAGAATGATGTAATAAATAAATAAATAAATAAATAAATAAATAAATAAATAAATAAATAAATAAAGACTGGGAATTCAATCATTGACTTTCCCCTAACATGCTACAAATTTTTTAATATAAAACAATTTTTATCTCGGAATGGAAGCAAAAACGAACAAAACTGTATTAAACTTTTTTGTTTGAAATATCTCAAAGAATAACCTCCTGAAATTAATGGCATTACTTACGGTTCACTCTGTACAGTGTAAATTAGCCTCGAAGGGCTTGAGCTCTAGTGAGGCTGCAGCAGTGACCGAAGAAGTAACAGAATGTGTGCCGACTCATTCGTGGAATCACGCATTGGTAGTGCGGGTCTTGTTTACGCGTGCGAGCAGGAAGGGTGGAGCACAAGTTCGGAGAGGCTGACAGGAATTCCTTCAAAGTCGAGCGAGACCTTGCGTAGTATTTGTGGAATTTCAATTTCGACCTCAACAAACTTCAGAACTACCAAGCCTGTGTCTGCATCTGAAAGGAAAATCGCGTAAGAACTGTAAGTAAAGAAGTAAACACCGCTCTGCCTGACTAACAGTTTTTTTAAATTTACGTAATTTCTGCTGCTTTAGATTAAAGGAGAGACCCGACCAATTTGACAAAAAAAAAAAAGTCTTATCTCATTTGACGCTACATTCTCTAATCTAAGTTGTTTTAAAAGTATGAAACGAGAAAACAAAAATCATCTTTGTAGTTTATTGGAACCAATATTTTATTTTTACGACATTATTTTAATAATAAACAAATATATCAGAAATAACAATTGAGGAGCGTTTTTCAAAAATCACTAAATGCCAAAATGTTCAAAATTGAGTTTTTCGTTGTTACATATAAATATTCATGTTACGCGTATCCCTGTGATATTAGTTTCAGCAAAGGTTGATTATTGCTGCAATTATAAGAAAATAAAAAACTTGATCATTTGAAAAACTTGATATTCGCTCTCAATCATTTAAGGCAAAAGTCGATAAACGCCAACTACATTATAAGCAGAGTAGAATATGAAACGTACGACGACTAGATAGCATTTTATATTAAAATAAAAAATGTAAAAAAATATATAATAATAATGATAATAATAATAATAATAATAATAATAATAATAATAATAATAATAATAATAATAATAATAATAATAATAAGTTATCAACTACTTATAACGCAGCAAGCTTGTAAAGATCCTCGTGGGCGGAGTCTATAATGCAACATAGGCGGCGCGAATTGTTCTACGAGAATAAAACCTAGTTTTAAATTATTAAATTATAATAATGAAACTGATTCTAATTAGAATATATTAAAATGTTGAAGGAAATGTGTAGTAATGAAACTAGTACTAATATTTTAAGAATAACTTGATTTGTATTGTTACTTTCCATGCTGTCTAAATTAGCAACCCAACGAGTGATGACTTAAAGAAAATCAAACAACAAAGTAGGCTTACAGCTGTCAGTGGCGGACATCTACACTGGAGATCACGTTGAAATTGAGATATTAAAAATCATACCTGTATCCAGGAAATATTGAACACAGCTACTTTGACAAAGAAGGTTATGGTCAGTAAGGAGAAGGATGTCTTGAAAATCATTAAGTATTTCTAAACATCAACATTTGCTACAGAATTTTACAAATTGAATGTCTGGTTGGAAAAGACAGAATGTACAGGCATTTGTGTTTTGAGAAAATCTATAACAATTTTCCTTATTTTACGCTATGAATGTTTTGATTGATTTTCGATGTTACTTGGAGACTTTTAATATTTTATGCACAAATTTACGTTTGAGGGGATACTTCAGAAAATAAATCATATATTTCAGGTTAGTTTAGCAAATAGAGAATTTATTTATTTCTATATGTGATTCAATTATCATTGTTGTATGAATAGAGTTTGTTTCCGAAAAAATTGTAATATCATTGTGTTTTATACTTTGTATGTATTTTGTTCAAAAGTTACGTAAGAAAGAAAAGTCAATAAAATATAGATTAGAATATAGCAATATAAAATAAATACAAAATAAAAATATATCAGAAAAAATTAATTTAAGAATAGAGGAAAAAATTAGATTTAAATATTAACAAACCTGTCTTGTTTTAATGCCTTGGCGTTTAGCGACTTCTGAAAAAAAAAAAAAAAAAAAAGAACAGTAAATTTCATACTCTCACTTTTCCAATTATAAATCTAAATTTTAAAATATCAATTACGTAATCTGACCATTGACACATGTCAGACAACAGCATGTTTGCTCGACAGTGTTCCCTGTGAGATGGTGAAATGCAGTAGAAAACCTCTCTCAACCGGAGTCCACTGTTAACTTCGTTTCACGCCATTAGGAGAAACTACTTTGCCCGGTTTTTTTTTTTCACAAATGTGAGATCACTTTCGTTGAGATTCCGTGAATTCTTCTGTTCGTTTTTTCGTAGCATACTTGATGAGCGGATTATCTGTGAAACGTGAACAGGGCGGAACTTTAGCGGGAGATTAGCTTGACCTTTGCGACATTTCTGATGGAAGGCATCCTTGCCTAACGGGATATATATAGCGATGAGATAACAGTCTCTTACGCGAGTGTATACTAAACACACATATTTGTTGGTGATTTTACACGATCTCCTAGGAAGGAAAAGTTAAATTAAAAATAATAGATCTAATTATTCCATTCCTTAACGAGTGTTCATTTATGGTTAATACAGTATATTCCTACTGAATCCGCTCATGATAGCAAGATTATTTAAAGAGAATTTCCGAAGTGTTCGAGTTCTAGGTCTTGATATGAGTTACAACGAAAGGTAGGAATTTATACCACAACATGAGGATATTAGGTTTGTTGTGCATAGACTGTCGTTACGTCATGAATGACGTGAAGCCTGAGGTATATGGCCAGGTTACAACTGAAATGTGTTGTGTATAGCAGCAATTGAATGGGAATGTGCTTCTCGTGCGTAGGGTACAGCGTTGTGTCCCGGCAGTTAGTTTGTTTACATTTCACTGCTATTCGTTGATTGGTTAACCACATAAAGCTACAACCTCACTCTGCTTATACTACGGCAGAGTTCCCTAACAGGTACCCATGCACCTCCATTGATAGCTAGGCTCACTCTCTCTTTCAAAAACGTACACTATATGCATACCTAATCTTGTAGTTTCTGTAGGTAAATTCCTATCTTTAGTTATAACTAATGTTGGGAACAGTCGAATGATTTTTACATTCGAATGATTATTCGATTAGTAAAATGTATGTGATTCGAAACTTAGAATTTTGTAAAAATTGCGGAGCAGGTTAAAATATGTCCATTCCGTTGCTGGAATGCATTTCGAATGTAATCTCTCATTTAATGCACTACCGAGGATTGAGAAGCTTTAATATTAGCGCGCATTACCGGTGCACATGAGAACACATGCATTCAAAGAGCAAGGTCAAGCGATCAGCTGACAACTGTGGACAAAATACACGCAGTCCGTTACAAATAGGCAAATACCTTGTGCACCAAAAGTGAATGTGCCTAAATCAAGTAAATTACTGTAAGGACAGAAATACAGGAAAACTCGTGCATTGGATGAAAGATTATATTCGAAATACAATAAGATATTTCAAGATATATACAATGTCTGTCCTTGATATTTACAGCTTTAAATCGGTGTTTTATTTGCGAATACAAATCTAATTTTGTTAATAGGCTTAGCAAAAGTAATGTAGTATATTGTTTCCTCTTAATTAATGAAAATAATTAGACTTTTAAGAAAAATACAGTTATTTTCCCTTGGGACTTACAACTTTAAATAAATCAGCATTTTTATTCAAGACATAAGAATGTATGCTGTCACTTTATGAAAACAAGAAATGATAATGTAGTATAATAAATTTTCTTATTTATGTCTAAAAAATAATGTACAAAAATGTTTAATATATGAAAATAGCAATAAAAAATGTCAAGATGCATAGGCCTACATAATCCTTCCCTTGGGATAAAAAATTTAATATCAGTCTGTGATTTTATTTAAAAACACAAGCATGTCTGATTTTGCAGAAGAAAGTCTGTTTCCTTTTTGCTTCAAAATGAAACCTGTTTTGAGAAAATGCGCTCCGAAGGAACTGATGTTGCTGGTCGCGAGGAACTCAAGGACAAATTGCTTGTCATTTAAAAAGCGCGTTTCTTTTTACCTTGAGAACCGAAGCCTTTTGGTTGATTATGCAGAACAGAAACCGTTGGAATGGTTTTCTTAAAATTTATAATATTTCGAATGATTTTAACAATCGAATAATTCTAAGAATTGATTCGAATAGGTTCCCAACGCTAGTCATAAGTTTGTTAACACATTTCTTCAAACGGAAATTGTTCAAGGTAAGAAACAAAAAAGGCGACATGCAGTGCTCACTGCTCACAGAAGAAATCCTGGGTGACATTGAACACCGACTGGAAGATTCTACTAAAAGTTTCTTCGGTGTCTTCCTCAGTAAACGGAAATTTCTTACATTTCCGTATGAGGCTACGGTTAAAGTAAAATCACAGTCTAGTATATACAGTCACGAAGCTTCAGTTTTGAGTGTGCTAGGAACAATAGACTGTGCCGGTACTGTTCCGCATTGTATGTAATGAGGCGATATTAGCGATCCTAGTGGTTGGCAACTATCTATGGATGCATATTTACTATGTATTGAACTTCGTGACTGTATATACTAGACTGTGGTAAAACTGTAAAACAATTACTGTGGTGCTTGAATTTAAACCGGGGGATTCAGTATTTAGAAGTAAATTTTATGAGTGATTTTTGAGTAAATTGTATAATGGAAAAATTGATAGTAATCTCTCTTCCTCTCTCTCTCTCTCT
Source organism: Periplaneta americana (assembly GCF_040183065.1). Classification (NCBI taxonomy): domain Eukaryota; kingdom Metazoa; phylum Arthropoda; class Insecta; order Blattodea; family Blattidae; genus Periplaneta; species Periplaneta americana. The sequence continues at coordinate 49,082,555 of NC_091126.1, forward strand.
TTTTTTTTTTTTTTTTTTGGCGAAACTTGGTTCTACTTACATGACTATGTTAGTACTTAAGAAATGTATTGAAAACGAAGGTAACATTTTAAGAGTAAAAATAAGTATTATTTTGTTAGACAGTCACTCTAGTGCCGCGAGTTTAACCGAAAAATCTTGTTACCCCGGCGAGCAGGTCCACGGCCCGTGAACTCCATGCATCGCTCATGTTTCATAGATAATCCGCTCACTCAATTTCTGCAGTGTTCTATCCAGATGTTCATTAAATCCATAAACAGATTCTCTTGAGGCAGATGCTACTGGTTTATTTTGACAGATTTTCAAACACTCCCATCGTAAGTATATATCGTCATTGCTCCTGCAATAACTCCTATGTGAGATATTTATCTGTTTTCAGATTTTTGCTCTATTAAATAACTTAAATAATGATACAGCAAATAATAAAATCTCCTATCAGGGTGATTCAATTTTACGTGTAAATACTTTGTGTGTGTATTGTAGAGGAAAAACTAAGACTAAAACATTCTATACAACTTTTTCTCAAAACCTTTAATTCCAGAGTTTCAGGAGATGGCACCTACGTCGTAGTAATTGCATAGGCATTACTGTTCTCCCACACAATTGGTATGGTATTGTTGTGAATCAGTTACTCGGACCTCGAGTTCTACTTCCCCGATTGAATGGGGAAATCTACCGCGCATTCTTGGAATGCGAATTGCATGGTCTGCTACATGATATCCCTCTTACAACGCGAGTGAACTTATGGTTTATGCACGATGGTGCTCCTGCGCATTACTGTCGCAACGACGTAAGGGCGTATCTCAATGCTGTGTATCCAGATCAATGGATAGGTCGCGCAGGGCCAACTCCTTGGCCAGCCAGATCACCGGACATGAACCCTCTGGACTTCTACCTTTGGGACCGTCTGAAGTCGTTAGTGTATGCCTCTGCTGTAGCTAACGTACAAGTACTACAACAGCGAATTGAACATGCGTGTGGAATTGTTCGTAATGAGTTGAACGGGCTGTGTAACGTTCAGAGATAACTGAGGCGGCGAGCACAGGTATGTCTTCAAGTTGAGGGACAGCACTTTGAACATGCATTACATCAAGAATTTTGAAAAATGTATAAGGTCTAGAAGAAATTGCTTTACATTCTTTACTGTATTTAGTTTTAGTTCACAAAACGTGCATAAGTGGACTGCCAAGGATATGGGTTTAGTTATTTTGGTTGTTTTTGTTTTGAAGTCCAAATGCACTGTACGAAAGTGATAACTAGTTTACATTTGGTGTGTTATTCTTTCTTTGTTTGGGAGCGCAAGTTCCATGCAAAATGGTGTTAACTCTGGAATTAAAGGTTTTGAGAAAAAGTTGCGTAGAACGTTTTAGTCTTAGTTTCACCTCTACATTACACACACAAAGTATTTACACGTAATAATGAATCACCTGCATTTCTTTGTTTCGAAAATGTAAGAATTCAGTCTCCTATGTACGGTTGTCATAGGATGAATAAATGTGTTTTTTCTTCCTACTGAAAACTTTTATATTTTGCACATAGAAGTTATTGCAGGAACAACGACGATATATTATTTCTCCCTGAAGCTGCAACACCAATCGATGTTCAAGGGTTTATTTCAGTTACTTTATTTTTTCCACGTTCTTTGGCATTGTTAAAAGTATCCCTTCTAACATTGTTTACCGAGAGTTGAAATCTCATCTACTGCATCTTTATGACATAAGAGACGTTTCTATACTCCCGCTCTAATATTAAAACAAGGGCCAAAAATCCGACCTCTCGACCTCTGGGGCTAATTTAGAGGACTTTTCAGCGAAGATTAACTTTCGTAGATGTTCTTAAAACTCTACATTAATACTTATAGAACCGTTAATGGTTAAATAATCTATAAATACATTCATGTAGCTCAGCAAATTTTATGTTTCATGTAACAAAATGTTAAAAACTTCCACTATGATTATATCTAGAAACCGTACTGCTGATAGTCAATTACGGAGAAATAAAGCAGTGGTGGCAAGAGAAATGATAGTCTCCAGGAGAAAATTGTTTCAACGCCACCTCTTTTGACCACAAATTTCCTTCAAATTTGTCTCATCGAAATTTATAGTCGGATCTGTTGTGGAAAAATGTAATGAATTTGGGCAATTGCGCTTCAAATAATAAGTGCCAGGAATATACAGTAATACTTCTGTTTTATGCAGACAACTGTTGTACAGTTTCTTTTTGCCTTTTGTTTCTCAACCAAGCCGATACATTCATGTTAGGGTTCTTTCTGCAGCACATTAGTGCAACAGCGCACATCGCCGAGAACACTGACCTTAATGTTGCAAGAGTAATGACATTCAAAGAAAGAATATAGAAAACAAAGCAGCATTACTTGGAAATGCCTAAGTAATGGTTCGAATACTTGATTCATATTTCAGATTTTTATGAGTTCAGCGCAGATGAGAAAATCACTTTCTTACATTCTTTTAGCGTTTGAATGAAATTAAGGTGATAATTCCGGCGAATTGAATTCATGGTTCAGCGCAGAAAGTTTCCCAGGATTTTCTCTTAATGGGTTGAAGCAAATCCCTTGAAAAATTGTCAACCAAGTAACTTATTCCAACCAGGATTTGGACCCGGGCCCCCAGTTCTCAGTCCTACATGCACACCACTACTTTACGCGGTGTATTACAATTGCTGTTATGTAGGGCAAGAATGTAGGAATGATGGGCATGTAAGGTTACGCAATACATGAGAAACAGACACAAATAACTTAGCAGCATTTTGGATATTGACTAATATTTAAATATGGGTTAATTTAATGTGCTTGGAACCACCTACCACGTAATTCTGACACACCATGACAGTAATTATCTTGGTTTTTACAGAAAAATTGTGCTTCTTTCCTGTTCTATTTCCGTAACGAATGTGGTTTTATTAATTTCTGTAAGATTTTTTTTTGTGCAAAGAAGTTTTAACCGTTGCTAATTAGTACTAAAGAAACCTTTAGTTCTTTCCTGAACAGGTAATTGCTACGCCTGACTTTAGAGGCTTCTTTTTCAATCTTGCATTTGAGTGCGTTCGACATTTATAAGAACTACAGAGTCTTCCGTTATGAACGCGACTGGAACTGCAGCCCGAATGGCCTTTGCATGTGCAAGCGCGGCTCCCTTTCATCCGCCACTCGAGTTCAGTCGCGTTCCAAAAAGATGATCCTGTATAATAAAATACTAATATAATCTTTAGTTTGTTTTGGGATGTGATATACTTCGTTAATTTGAAGATTCTGTAAGAAGTTATCACGTTTGATAATAGTAAAATTGCTACCTTGCTCTCTGAAGTCACGGAGTGAACAGATAAACTATGGACTATACAGCGTGAGTATAAATAACTTCCCTGATTACGAAAATTATTTGTGGACAAACGATTGAAGATAGAAAATTTTTAAATTATACGAGTATATGGTGAAACTCTCCAAGTTTTTAAACATGCCTTATAGGTGCTTGATATGGGCTCCCCTTGTAACCCTGCAGACATGAAGCCGGTACTTCAAGTCGTCCCACACACGACTAAGTGTATCCATATCGATTGCAGTGATGGCGTTGATGATGCGGGAGCGTAGCTCTGGCAGATTTTCTGGCAATGGAGGTACAAAAACAGAGTCTTTAACATATTCCCACAGGTAGAAGTCACACGGTGTCAAGTCAGGGGAACGTGGAGGCCAGGACAAGAGCTGCATGTCGTCTCTCCACTTCACTTCCACAAAGAATCCGAGCATTCCTGAACGGCCGAATGCCAAACAGATGGATTGGTCGCGCGGGGAAAGATGACATGCAGCTCTTGTCCTGGCCTCCACGTTCCCCTGACTTAACAACGTGTTATTTCTACCTGTGGGGGTATGTTAAAGATTCTGTTTTTGTATCTCCATTGTCGGAAAATATCCCAGAGCTACGCGGTCGCATCATCAACGCCGTCGCTGTAATCAATATGAATACACTTAGCCATGTGTGGGACGAAGTGGACTATTGGCTTGATGTCTGCAGGGTTACATGGGGAGCCCATATTGAGCACCTATGAGGTATGTTTAAAAAGTTGGAGAGTTTCACCATATACTCGTTTAATTAAAAATTTTCTACCTTCAATCGTTTGTCCACAAATAATTTTCGTAATCAGGGAAGTCATTTATACTCACGCTGTAGATCAACTGCAATATGGTACATATGGACTCCGAAAATCGTTCCTTTCTCTGGCGTGCTGAAGGGTCCAGTGTAGTTATGTCGGGTGATCATTCAGGACTACGGGAATGGAACTCGCAAACCAAGTGATGTTAATGGTGAATTTGGTTTTCCTAGTACATGGTGCCTCATTCATTCTTATTACGCCATTGGTCCATCACCATCATATCGTCATCTTATCGTTAATTTGATAGCTTCTGTGATTGAAAAGGAAAGCTACATGTTGACTTACCGATTCCCGGACATTTTCCCGAATCCTCATTTCCGAACATCCATTTTCCCGAATAACATTTTTCTCAAATACAAAATTCCCAAATTCATATTCCCGACATACATATTTTCGATTTATTTGACTTCCATTTTCCCGAATACAAAATTCCCGAATCCACATTCCCGATTTCTTTGATTTCCATTTTCCAGATAATACATACCACACAAATGTATTTAATATAATTAAGGTAGGCTTACTGTATAATTAATTACACACTCTTTTTACAAAGTGAAATAATGTCCAAGTTTCCTCAGGTAATCGAGGTGTCTGTTATCGGCTGCATAGATTTGATAATCCTGCACGATAATTCGTATTTGTGTTTGAAGTTGCAGCCACTCTCTCTTCGGTTGTGCCCTCACGCGTCTACCCAATGTGAATTCCGCAGTCATGGTCCTTGTGTCCCTCTCTTCCTTTTGGAGCTCAGTCAAAGCAGTATAGAAGCTTGGATGGTTTCTCCCAAACATCAGTTGAAGAAAATTGTGGAAGCCTTCCGACAGATTATTTGTTCGGTGTTCCTTATTTAATGTGAAAGTGTACTGGTTCCACACGACGTATCATATAGAGGAGGTTCAGGTCGCCTTCTGCTACGAGCTCATATGCCACTGATGTACGTGACATCGAAATAATCAAATGTTTGGGAATTTCTCGCATAATATATTCAGGAAACTGAATAGTGAATGACATTCGGGACCGTGGCTTCGGAAACTTTGCTTCGGGAAAGTCGATTCGGGAGAGTAGCATTCGGTGAAAGTTAGCTTCGGGAAAACGTCCATTCGGGAATGAGGATTTGGGAAAATGGATGGGAACGTGACTTACCAGGTACCAGTTGCACGATAGGTTCCTTTTAGTGTAAGAAAATGAGACGCTCTAAACCTGTGTGAAGCCCTTTCAGTCTGACAGTCACACAATATAGTCATTGCAGTGCATACCAAATTACATTTCCTTAATAAACTGTTAGAAATCTGGGCTGCAATGTGCTATTGCGTATAAAGTAATGACGTCAGAATTTAAGGCGGAAAATATATATTCCAAATAATAAATTAATGGTTGTGTCGTAAACACGATCTGATATGGAAACGAAGCCGGTTTTACTGCTTGCAGCTCAGCGACTTTGGAACTCCCACTTACGCACAAATTGCCGCGTCTATTCTGACATGTCCAATCCAGGGGCTCCGCGTCGGGTTAGGAGATTCCCGAATCAATTTACATCGAAAATGACAGATGAAGTGTGGTTATGTACGTTCCTATTATTCAAGTAAGCTGTTATTCTTGCAATCTGTGAATGTCTGTCGTTGGCACAGAATATAAGACTAACTGAATTTAAAGAAAAGTACTTATATGTTTTCTTCATTTGATAACGAACTTCTCCAATTTCGACGAACTATTCAGATTCCCTCTATCAGGGACAGGTTTCTTTTAAGCACTGTGAATCTTTGGCATTAGTATTTCAATTTCAGTTTCTTCCCGGTGCCATGTGCAGAAATTTAGCTCTATTTAAAGTCCAGCACCCTCGTTTGGGCATTACTATTATTATTATTATTATTATTATTATTATTATTATTATTATTATATAAAAGTAATGAATAAATGGTGAACGGAAGAAAAGTTCAGGGCAGAAGAAAATATAAGATGATAAACGACATGAAGACATATGGATCATATGAGGAGACTAAGAGAAAGGCAGAAAATAGGAAAGATCGGAGAATTATGGGTTTGCATTAAAAGACCTGTCCTTGGGCAGAAAACTACGAATGAATGAGAAATTTAAAATAAAATGCATAACTAAATAACTTTGGAGCAAAGTAGTAAAACTGGATAGAAGATTAAGGTTGTGGTTACTTAGGCATAACTTTCGAATGAAAGGACAAATAATATGACACAGAATGCATAATCCTTGAATTCTTGAAAATTGTCATTTTTTAATTCCATTTCAACCCATAAATATAAATGTATCACTTTAGAAAATATCTCATTAGTTTAGGCGAATGATGGCATGAAGGTATAAGGTTGGTTTTCGCATATCTTGAATCTTACAAGTTTTTGGCTAAGTTACGACTAAGGCGTAAGTTAATTTGTGACTTTGAATAGAAATTGAGGAGCAGACGTGGAAAACGGTATAAGTGCCTCCGAGGTCAAATTTTGTTTTTGTCATGGAATGTGATATAGCCTATGTAGCAGCGCCAATGTCATAGTAATGGATATATGTGCCAAACATCCTTCCATATAGTGAAACGAGTGCATTCTAGATGGCACTCGATATAAGTCCCGTAGTATAGTCCTGATGAACGATATAAGTGCCACCTAGTGTATGTTCTGTGGAGGGTTACTCGCTGTGTTGATTTGCAGTGAATGTAGCGGTTTTGTAGTATTTATCATGGCTAATAACAGGCCACTAACTATAAAAGTATTTGAGGCAAAGAAGTGTCTATAAAATAGGAAACTACGGCAGCAAGGGAAGACATACACAACTGCTAAGGGACAGAGTTTGTAAAGCCATGGTTCCTGATGAGAATCAGGACATTGTAAGGTCGGCCAGAATTAAAAAACCATTCAAATTGATTTCAATGACATCTGAAGACTTCTTGGATGTGGTTTCAGAAGCTGATAGGGTTCTAAATACCTTAACATTGCGCATTACTCAAGTATCATGGATTCGAGTTGCTTGTGATCATCCAACATTGGTCCTTACCAGGAATAAATTGAGTGACTCTGAGCAGTGGAAGACATGTCAGGTTCTAAGAAGAGGACGAACACTGCAGTCTATTCCAAATCTGGATAAGTTTGCTATGCTGACTCCTAAGAACTCTTTAAATGCAGAGAAGAAGTAAGACCTTCTGGCAATGCTAGATTTCATAGACACCAAGTACCATGGTTTTTATAAGGACCTGTGCCAGTAAGATAAACAAATAGTCTTTCATGCTTACAAATCAAATTGTTAATATTCTACCTTTTAATATTCACAAATCACTCGACTGTTTGTACCGTTTTCAAGGAAATTATACATGGCACTTATATCGTTGTCAGACTTTGATAATGTGGGAGCCAGTTACAATACATAATATTGTCAGTAAGGTTGTTTCACAGCTCAATATGTTTGCAGGAAACTAAATTGGATGTTGAGACACTTTATGTTGAAAAAATTAAATAATAATTGCAAGTATACAGTTTTTTTGTGTTTTCCCACACGTTGTCATTTTGGCACATACACCGTTTTCCTTGTCCAGTCCACAATTCTGCGTTTTCTACCTACTAAAGTCGGATGTAAGTGAAAGTGAAATTGGAGTGATGTTCCTCAATATGGCTCTTAGTGTATGGATTCCTCGTTTCTTACTAACCGCTTATAAATTCGAGAGCAATAATCAAATCGGAAACAGAAATGAGAGGAATAGGAAATTCCTTGTAACAAAATAAATGACCGTAGGATAAAATACTATCATATATCATAGTGGTCGTTAGCACTCGCTGAAATGAGTAACGGGTAAGGAGTGTATCGGAATATGCACCGTCGCACAGAAAGGAGAGGGAGAAAGTATCCCGCCAGCATCTCTTATCCGCGGGTAAGCGACGCTAGCCCGAGGGTACACTGTGCTGGTGATCGCTGATATAGCCTATTATTTTAGCTCCATGCTTTTGATTTGAGTATCATTGGTCGGTTGAGTATCAATAAGCATGTTCATTGGCTGAGAGACGTTCGAGTGGAATTATTATCAAATTTATTTAAAAAAATGTTGTGTTGCTGTAATTTAATAATTGCAAATAAATACGATACTTTATGAATGATCTGTGGTTAGCATATAGTATTTTTCCACGCTGCTGAAATATAATAAATTATAGTAAATCACAATGTTCCGAAGAGTCAATATATTTTCTCCTTCAGGTGAGCAACATGTAAGATTGATGTCTCATTCTCTGGTGTCGTTAAAATTGTCGAAGAGGTCATTTTTCAATATCATATTGAACCATTTGTAGCGACCGCTACGAAAAGTATAATTGTTACTCTTTCAAACAATTGAAGACGCAGCTACATCTAGCATTCCAAATTTTCAGAGTTTTACACACTTCACCGGCAATGGAAACACCCAACTAAACATCATCTAAACAAATTGGAAAATTAAATTACGATGAGTATATTACGTAATCACACGTTTCACTGAAACCAACCAGCTAGAATGACAGACTGTTATTCTAACTCGTTGACTGAAACTCGTTTGTTACAAGTTGGCAACTCTATGCGGACCACAGTGTGAGAAACACTGCGGTATTTTATTCATCCGTTACGTCTGTTTCCTTTTTTCATGTTGCGTGTGATGTGATGGCTTAGCGTGGGCTCACAACCTTGCCGGACGGGTATACCAACCTCCTGCAGTCCTTTCCAGTATAGGTAGGATGTGTTCAATCATTTCTGTGCCTGTGCCCATTCTACTCCATATCAGGACTGCAACGATTTAAAATGTCACTAGGAATGCGTGGTGCAACTGTTTCTTCTAGTATTCTTTTTCTGTGTGGTAGAAGAAAATATGCCTTAACGCGTGGGAACTTAGCTGTTCTTGTTGGTAGAAAAATTACAGACGTGGAATGCTGTCTGTCAGGTAGGTATGTCCCGAACTTTTAATTGTTTTAAGGAATATTCAGACTGAATTATAGCAGAGGAAGTCCAAGGTTAGATGAAGGTTAGGTTTTGAAACAGTGAGAATCAATATGGTCTACCTCTAAAGAGGTCCCATTTCCGATTAAATACGTTGTAATTGAAGACAAGATTATTTTAAATTTCTTTACATTTGTATATATATTTCGCAAAATACGAGCCTCCAGTTGTAAATAGTTACGTTGAACGAAATTCGATACGTGGCTGTATGCAGTAGGCTACCAACCTAACTCTCAGACGGTTCGGGATCGAGTCTCTGTCATGTCTGGGATTTTCATTGAAAGATCTGTAGTAATATTTCTGGCAGATAAGTTTCCAGATTGAGTTTTTCTCGGGATTCTTCTGTCTGCCTTTGATGGACATTGGTTTAATTCCGACGGATCTCCATTCCATTAATATATTCGTAACAATTCTCCGATTAGTGGTTGGCAGCGTGAGGATGGGGATGGTATAGGGCAAGCCTGTCCAAACGTTTCTCATTGAAGACGAGCACTCAGCTGAAGGAGGGGAGTCGGAGAAATAACTCGCGAGCGCAGAGTGGTGGTGTCGTTGCGGTAGTGAAGGAGGGAAGTGCTCTAGTTAACTGTTCAGTATTCTTCAATATTCTCTTGTCTCTTGAGTTGTAATTACCTGTAGTGCATAATGGACGTAGGGAAACGAAAGAAACGTGATCACCAACCATGTTTCTTTTTTCATATATTATGGGAAAGCTGTTATTTTTTGTAACAGCTGGAGAACATTCTCAGTGCCTTATATGTCAGAAAATTATAAAAGGAAGACGAAAACATAATATAATGCATCACTACGACACCATACATAAAGCTGTGTATGATGAATTTGTTGGCGAAGATCTCAAGAGAAAAGTTGACGAGTTAAAATTATCTCTATATACTGAGGTAGGTTATAAATATATCGTCACATATTGAGTGGTTTTAAGCATTTAAAATGTATGTTTTAGTTTCATTTATAAAATGACACAAAATTAAAAGCACACAATTCATTATACACTAATTTTTGTGGAAAATGTAATATCAAGAACGATACATTGACTGAAATGGAATTGATATCACAAATTAGGTACATGACAATACACAAATGATTAGAATTACAGAAATGTACCTGATCTGTCACCGTGAGATTTCAGTATGGTGTGAAACCTCCATGCACTGCAACCAGAGCCTCTAAGCGTCGTGGCATGGAATCAAAGAGGGCCTGAATATGTTCCTGGGGAATCTCCCTCCACGCAGTTTGTATGCGAGTCCATAGATTGTCAGGAGTGGGTGCTGGAGGACCATGAGGAACAAGTTGCCGACCAACCATATTCCAGATATGTTCGATGGGCGATATGTCTGGCGAACGTGAAGGCCAGGGAAGCAGTGATACCCGTCGTTCTTCGAAGAAGACTTGCACAATCCTCGCCACATGTGGCCGGGCATTGTACTACTGAAATATGGTATGTGGAGTTACCTGAAGAAGGTGCAATACCTCGGGCTCTAAAACCTCCCTAATATAGCGGTTGCTGTTCAGATTGCCCTGAATACGCAGGAGGCGAGATAGCATATTGTATCCAATGGCGCCCCAAACCATCGCATTAGGAGTTTGTCTGTTATGCCGCTCAACAATGCAGGCTCTCAGATTGCGTTCACCACGATAGCGTCTAACACGTATGCGGCCATTATTGTGGGAAAAGTTGAAGCAGGACTCGTCTGAAAAGACTGCATTTTTCCCATTCAGCACGCCAGCAAGCCATCGGCTTTATACGAACTACATATTATACTATATTTCTTAAAGGAAACGCATTAACCGATATTTCAGTTTAATAGTGCACATTAAATCTTAGTCGAACATACATGGAATAGATTTGCATAGAAGCTGTAGACTCTGGAATTGGGAACTTAGAGATTACTTGTGAAGCCAATACTTCTTCAAGGGTATCTTAGATGTGTTCAAGGAGAAAATGGCGGGAAGTTCAGTTCTGAATAGTAGCCTACACATTTCCGTCATGCAAATAGTAACCGAATGTAACGATATGCCTCATTCCATACTCACTGTGTATACCAGGCCATTTAGGCGACTGGATTGGCATAGACCGATCCCTTTCAAGCCCTGGTAAAACAAGAAAACACTACAACAACGTTTTCGACCAGCAGAAATTCCACTATACAGAGTGTTTCAGAAATAAGTACCGACTTTTTAGGGATGATAGGTTGTGCCTAGGTGATTATATTTTGCATAGGGACATGGTGTCCGCGATGACTTCTTCTCTCGCTATCCAGTGTCAACATGCTGTCTATCCGCCTGGAAGTTAGACAGTCGGCATTGAAAAGAACATCTTTCATTTGTTTAAACTGCTACTCCACCTTTGAACTACATAGTGCTATGTAGTGAATATGCTGGCTGCTCTCCAGTTAATGTTGTGTTCCTCATCTTGACGGAATACATGTCGTGGTGGGCCGGTTCATTGGCCAGCACGGTCACCTGATCTCACGCCTCTTGATTTTTATTTGTGGTCACACATGAAGGCTTTGGTGTATCAAAAGTCGATAGACACTGAGTAAGACCTAGTTGCACTAATTGCCGCTGCTGCAAGCGAAGTTCACGATAATGAACATGATGTCTAACGGTCCTTGGTCCGACGAATTGAATTGTGTCGTCGGTGCAACTGCGGACACTTTGAATACCTTCTGTAAGTTACGTTCATGTAAATGCAAATGTAAACTGAATAAAACTGATCTTCAATTCTCGTGTCTTCTCTTCTTAACCAAAGTAGACATCTTATGCTTCGAACCCCATACCATTGTGGGATGTTAAAAAGTAGCCTACTCTGTACGTATTGTTCCCTCTTTCATTCCCACGTATTAGCAAATGCTGGGTAACTTTCGGTGCTGGACCCCGGACTCATTTCACCGGCATTATCACCTTCATCTTATTCAGACGCTAAATGACCTAAGCTGTTGATAAAGCGTCGTAAAATAACCTACTAAAAATTAATTCCCATGTACCTCCGGCTGCCTATCCCCAGGGTACGCTATGGCATCCCCCGTATCATGTAGAATAAAAGCGACTCATCAGGGACACCTGGTTCCTATGCTTAAAATTAATAACCAGACCCAACCTATCATCCCTAAAAACTTCGTTACTTATTTCTGAAACACTCTGTATAGTTACGTTCCGAAGCCAGGTCTCATATTCGGCTAACGATGCGCGGAATAAATGCTAGAACACGGTGAATTTTTCGAAAAAAGTAGGAAACGCGACAATGTAAATTAGTAGTTGTTTAGTGTAACTGGAGAGAACAAAGCTCGGGTACGACTTCGAACAGCAGAATATGTTGCCTTGCGTCAGCTCCGATTACATAACTCCGAAGTACTGGTTTACATTACCGGATATCCCTCTTTTTTATTGGAAACCACGCACCAAATCCATATGGCTCCGAGTCCATATTGCACCTGCTGCTTTCATTGAGGACAGCGTTCACACACCTGAGTCTCATGGCCGCGTTTTTCTTCTCAGACTTCTCTTTTCACGGTAAGTGAAATATATTCCTTTTTTTACGCAATTTATAATTGTTTCACTAAAGTTATTAGTCATTATGTTTAAAAGTGGACAAATAAGAGCTTATTCTCATGCGTATCTACGTGTACCCGTACATTTGCAAAGCCAATAAGAAATTGAAGGGAACACGTAACACCTCAAAAGAACGTTTTTCTTACTGCATGGAATTTCATACAATTTTTTGAGTTCATTCCATATGCAAATATAGAGGTGTGTTCAAAATCTCATGGAATTTGTTTAATTACTTTTCAAGAAGAAATGTTTAAATTTTAAAAACAAAATGTTTAATTGAATCGCCCCATGCAGAAAGGGCTTCAGTCCATTAGACCTGGTTTTGAGAAAACTAAGGAAAACAGTCTGTACTTTGTATTCCTTTCTGCATATAACTCTCAGTCTGACGCTTCAGTTTCTGTCTTTCCAAGCATTGGATTGAATTCCTTTCTGCACAGGCTGATGGAACCATCCATAAAGATATGATTTCCATCGATATCTCGTTTTTTTTCAAAATTTGTGACTGAAGCCCTTTCTGCATGGAGCGATTCAATTTATTTATATTTTAATTGCAGTCTCTTTACACAATTTGAAAAGAAAAACATGCAAATATGAAAATGTATACATCCATTTTGCTATCTCTCCATTAGTATTTTGGATATATTTTGTTAAATATGACGCGTTTTAACTATTAAAATAATAGTTTCATTAAAATCTCTATTTGCAATAATAAAAATGTTACAGTAATTTCCACGCGCAAAATTTTCAACCAGAAATTATTCATGCATTGCAAAAATTTGGTTGAAATTGATATTTACTATAGAAAGTATGTTTTGAATAATTTGTAAAATTTAATACCAGAAAAACAAAAAAGAGGCATAAAGTGTCACAAAAATATACACGCTCCTATTGCACGCACAAAGAAAATTCTATCGTTAACCACTTAGAGATTTAATTTTGCTAAATAATTTTGGAATGTCAATGTAGACATCTCAAGACATCATTTCTGCAGAGAAAATAATTACTCCAGATGACCCCAAAATTCAATTTTCATGTGTTGAGTGTCCCCTCAAGTAAAAGTGCCTGAATTATTTTTCGCACGTTGGCAAATCTGATATAACTCAGCTTGCCACTTCTCAACAAAGAGAAAATTAATTCTATACCTGAGGCAGTGGCGTGTCGGAACATTCCAAACCCTTCCCCGCAGCAATTTTCTGGCCCTCAGGTTTCATTAATAAGTGAAACGCATACAAGCAGTTTCTTCCTTATATTTTACAAATAGATACTAATTTTACAATGCCAAGATTATTGTGAGACGTTAAAAAGTCGCTGTTATAAGACTGACGAGCTTTCTCATACTGTATGTTTTATTCGTTTTGTAAAAAATTCAGTTCTTTATTATGTCACCAGTCACAGCTATGCTTGTAGATGATTACCTTTAATATATGCCTACGTCTTAAGTAGATGCATTGATTTAATATTTCAAAGGTATATAATTATAAAGATGTATATCGGGCGGGAAATGGAGCATCACTAAGAAGTTCAGACCAAGTAGGCAATTTGCGCCCCCGTGATGGAATGAGTAGCGTGCCGATTGTGCTCTCAACCATCCGTCAAAACACATATTCCTCTCCAGCCGTCAAATCCGTATATCATACCTCTGGTAGTAATTTGCCGTATCTCTCCGATTTTCATGAGTCTTTGGGTCGATTTATAAAACACGGACGAAAAAGTGGTTCCAAACCTCGGCTTTTGAACCACGATCGAGGTCTGAATCCTTACGCGATTTCTAAAACGAAGTCGAGACGCGGCTCGAGAAGAAACCGAGGTTCGTAGGTTTTATATATGGCAACGCAGCTAAAAATCGGTTTTTATTACTGTACACAGTCGATATTAGAAATAAATGAACATCGGGATTAATATTTTTATAGAATTGCAGTAAGTCACGTTCTTTTGTTCTCAGCTAAGATATTGTTATATTTAGGGAATATACGTGTGTTTAAAATAGTGGCATTACTTAGTATTTAATAGGGAACGGATTTTTAGGTACCAGAATGATATTGCCCAAATAATTAGCACAAGTCGAGCGTTTATGTTGTAGTTTATCGTTTGCTCATAACTACTACCAACATTAACAACCTAAATAACTGGTTCTAAGAATTAATGACCTAAATATTAACTGGATTAAAATTTCAATTGAAACAAAAATGTAGTATGGTTCTGTTTTCACATATAATAGGCTAGTACTACGTGGAAAGCCCCAGTAGCATAAAAATTAAAATAAGAAGACAAAATCACGTTTTCTTCATATTCTTGTAGGCCCACAACATTTTCGAGTATTAAATGAAATGTCCAAAACTACTGTAAAGACTAAGAATTAAGATATATCGTCCTATAGGCATAAAGGTATAATTAATATAAAATATTATACCTTACTTCCCTGAAAGCAACAAGAAGGTGTAAAAAATTGTCAACCCGTCGCCTCTTGCATTTCGTGCAGATTATAATTTAGTATTCTTGCTAAATTTTGCGTTCATTTCTTCGAGAATCGAAATATTCGCCAGAAATTATCGTCGTTATAAATAGGCCCCAGCCGTGGTCTCTGCTTCAGATCATGGTTTCGAGCCGTAGCCCCGAAAAATGAAAAAGACCTCGTTTTATAAATCCAAACGCGGTTTAAAGCCATGGTCGTGGTCTAGACCTCGTTTTAGAAATCGACCCTTTATGTCCCCGTCTATTATCTATTAGTCCCTCTTGAGGGGAGGGAAACGGACTGGGGACTGCCCTCGCAAGTAGGCTACTTAGTGAGTCATTGTACTATTCAAAATAGAATGTTGTGCATATCCTAAGGCCCCTGCGCTACAGATTCCCCTGTGGGCTACCTTCCAACCCCCTTACAGCTTGTAGAATTTCTTTTACATTTCCGCATAGGCATCACCGCGGTCTTTCAATCCCGGTTCCACGAGCTACCATGAGCCCTAGGGGAGACCCTACGATATATACTGTAGCACTACCACCAGCAACTAACGACCACACACCCGGGGTCCAAGTTAGGTGGCGGTTCGCAGCAAGCTCGAAATATGGGAAAGTAACTGAGATGATAAAGATAGAGGGGAGCTGTAATTATTATTGCGAAATGAGTACGAGATTCAATGTCGAAAGTTACCCAGCAATTCTGTTTCAGTTTATTTAGGGAGAACCTCGGAAGTAACCCAACCAGGTAACTTTCCCCAACCGAATTCTAAACAAAGCCGCTCGTTTCGCGATTAGACCAGCGAATACAAATTATAAAGAATGGACACTGGGCAAATTTTCCTGGTCTGTTTTTCTGCACGCATGTGTTCCGTTAGCGTATAATTTCACTTTCAGACGCTAGAGGTCAGTGTAATCATGCACCAACGAACGGTGGAACAGCAATCCTGATTCGCTGGCAATTCTGCTGAAATGTACGAGTATTTCCGCTGTCGACTGCTGGTGCGGTAACACCTAGGGCCAGACAATGATTGTTGTGGGATTACTATATTTACTACCTTTTTATATTTTCTGCCTCATTTTTTAGCAGTTGCTCACAGTTTTCATATTATTTAAAAGTCTAGCCTTCTATTTGCTAATCCTGCCCATGATTTTTAACTGTATAATGCACTATAAGACACAACACTACACTAACTACAACCCATATAATATACACTATTTACACACAAAAGGGCCGTATTCATAGACATTCTTAGCCTGGGCTTCTGGTGGATGATCAGCAAACTAACGTTTTTCGTGTTCATACACCAGTGTTAGCGATATGATATGAATCCTGTACAAGTAATCAGTCGATAGCCGGGGCTAGTTTAGCACGCTCGTAGCTCGGGCTAACGAAATGTCTATGAATAGCATGTGTTTCAGATACTACAATAACTATTTCTGTCAAGATGTAACAACCACATTACTACACTTATGATGAAAACAATTTTCAAACATGTCTGGCAAACAACTCAAGGAAAAATGCCATCTCCTGCTGTCTAGTGAATAAAACGAAAAAATATTGGAGATAGGGCTGCCACACTATTGAAGAAAGATATAAAATAAACAACCGAAATCACATTGAGAATGCGGTAAATTTGAAAAAATGAGAATGGAAAATGAAGTGGGCTAACGGAGTTTCAAAAATTCCACAATTAAATGACATAGCATTGAGTTAGGGCTTGAATTTTATTTGTTATAATATATTCTCTACAGTCAAAAGATTATTTTAAACATTCAAAGTATACCGAAATCCCACAACAACAACAACACAAATACACAACACATCCAACCACCCAACACAACACAAACAAGCTGCATTCCGAACAATGGTACACTGACTACTCAACATACCAATGAACCAACAAGATTACAACGAAGAGCTAAACACAATCAAATGCATAGCACAAGAAAACGAATACAATCCTAACATTATAGACAACATAATACGTAAGACAAAACATAATCACAAAAAACATAAGAATACAACACAAACACAAGAACACAAAAATACATCATACTAACATACGAAAACAAAAAAAAAACACACAAAATTGCAACCTCATTCAGGAAATTAAATTATAACATCGCATACAGAACAAATAACACTCTACAGAAACATCTCAACACACAAACAACACAAACAAACAAATACAACCACACAGGCGTATACAAACTCAAATGTAACACCTGCAACAACTTCTACATAGGACAGACATTTCAAACACGTTACAAAGAACATATCACAGCCATAACAAAATTACAAAACACCTCCACATATGCAGAACACATCACAAATGCTAACCACACCTACAGAGACATCAACACAGACATGGAAATACTACACATCCAACCAAAAAGCTAGAAACTAAACACACTAGAACAATATGAAATATACAGACACATAAAAACACACCCCAATGAAATTCTCAACACACAACTCAATTTCAGAACACACACACTCTTTGACTCTACATTACACCACACGAACACACCCCACAGGAAACAAAACAATAGGCGCCAAGACCAACAACGACCAGTTCTGAGGATGACCCATAAAAGGTCGAAACATGTAAACCAGGTACGATAGAATTTAACACAAGAAAGTCATATAATATATATTCCAAAGCTATTTTTATACAATTTGAATTTTATTCGAATTTCAATATCCTCTTCTCTTAAAAATCCTATAAGACTGAGAACGGAGCGAGCTCAAGGCTCAATCACTGACATTTGATAGTGATAACAATTTGTAATATTGTCGCTCTTATTACCGTCGTATTTAATGGTCACGAGTAACGCAGATAAATTTTGAATTGCTGTAGGGAGGTCGGGAATATTTATTTGATCTGTCATGTTCCTAACGGTCGCGGGGCCCACCTAGCCTCCTTTCGAAAGGATACCACAGAGGTTTAACCCAGAGGGTCAGGTGGCGAGTGACCTCTCACTGCCAAAGTTGAGAAAATACGGAACTTCTCGCTATGATGTGCATAAGATGGCATTATGTCACGAGGACAGCATATTTGTGTCTTATTTTATTTCATTATAGCCTGTAACCTCCGACGCGTCTGTCGGATGTTGTCATGAATACGAAATTAGGCCTACGTTAAGAAATGAACTTCGTAAGACATGGTCTTGCCTGGTTCAATTTACTGTTCTGGTATTTGACTGGAATCAAAATGAAACCGTGAAAGCTCAATCGGGATAGTGGAACAGTATCTTGCTTGGAATCGAAGGAAACCTACGAAACCTCAATTGAGATAATCGGCATCGAGAATCAAAAAACTCGGTACATTACACTCCGGTTTACCTATTCTGTTCGTAATGGTAAAGATATCCCTTTCAACATCATCTATGTAGGTGGAGATAGAGTTCCATACTTCTATGACCTCAGCAATATGAGACAATGTGGTTAGCACCACTCTACGACCGCCCTTCCTTCTCGCGAAAGAGCAGATACTCAATATTATAGTGACTGGGTGGACCTCTGGGTCATAGTTTTGGCAAACCACAATTCGAAACAGGACCCTAACCTTCTTCTTGTTGCTCTTTGAACTCATGTGCAGTACCTATAACTAGTAAAATAATGATAATAATGTTGATGGTGATAATAATAGTACACGAATGATTGAGGTTCTAGCTGGCTACTTATGAAGCAACCCCTAATTTTGAGATCTTACCGAATGGAAATATTGTAATCAAAAAAATGAAAGAATGCAGATGGAAATAATATAATCATAAAAAGATATTAGTTACTTCTTCCTCTTGTTATTTCTTTCTTATGAACACGGAAGGTAGTGACGATCACAAACCGCCTCTGCTGTCTTGATGCTCCCCCCCCCTCCCGTATTCACTTCGTGTGTAGCGGGTAGTATTTATATTGCGTCAGGAATTTGTGACTTTTTCTGTGCCTGTTTTACACCTTAGCTTCGCCACTGTCTCCCATTGCATAAAGATTCGTTCACGCCTGAAAGTAAGTTCTCACGAAAACACATTGGGTGCTATTCATAGACATTTCGCTAGCCCGCCCTACGAGCGTGCTAAACTAGCCCCGGCTATCGACTGGTTACTTGTACAGGATTCATATAATATCGCTAACACTGGTTTAGTTCACTGATCATCCACCGGAAGCCCGAGCTAAGAATGTCTATGAATACGGCCCATTAAGTTTTCCGAAAGGGAATTAACCTATGGCTGCTGATCTTGATTTGTGTCTAAGATTATACCTTTTATTTGCGTCAGTTATTTCTGCTACATACAAACCCTGCTAGATGATCGTACGTCATAATACGTCATTATACGTGGTGAGTTATCGCAAACTCAGGGAAAAGCGTACTACAATACTGAGCACACATGATGTGAATCTTAATGTTGTTTGACTGCTAAATGTCTAAGGTTCACTTAAGATAAACTGCAAAGTAAATTGCATGTAACAATCTCAAAATTCTACCGCCCCTGCTAAGTCGCCGCCTCGGGTCCGGGCGCATGTGGCCCATACGAAAATACGGGCCTTTGTATATCATTTTTCTCTATCAAACGATAGTTTGAGTTCTCATATAGCTAGTTAAAAGATTGAACTTGTTCTAAAATATCGTTTTTGATTTAATTTTACTTCCAATGGGATGTTTTCCACTGAATGCCATTTTTTTTGTGTGGGTGTCAAAAATTAAAATTATATCATCCACAAATAAAAGTAAATTCAAATAAAATTATCTATAGTAACCTCAGACATCGAAGACATTTTTAGGACTATTTCGTGAATATAATAAAAATGTAAATAATATATCCCTAAAATTCACTCACAATAATTAATAATTGTGTATTTGTGAATACTTAATCTATTTAGAAATTGTGAAGTTGAAATAAAGGAATATCGATTACTGCAATAAAGAAATTGGATGCTATTCAGTAATGCCAATTGAGAAAAGCGAAATACAGGTTTAACAATTTTAATTACATGTGCTGCGCTTTTCTCTTGTTATTATAACATAAATATATTTTCATTATCTGCTGAAATCATAATTTAATTTAAACATTTTATAGTATAATTACAAATAACCTGATCAATACATTAATTAAATGAACAATTGTTATGAAGGAGTGTCATTTTCTTTAGATAGAATGGACATGGCGTTGGAAGATGAAGATGCAGATGTGAAAGTAGGATTTCGCACTTTATTTAGTGTAATGGATTCATGCTCATCGATTTATGGGGAAACAGTTGGCGACACTAACTAAACACAAGAACGATCATGTGATAAATTGATAGTGATAAATCGAGCTGCAAAAATTATCGCGATGTATGACTGTGGTTGGTTGAAATTCAAAATATAATTTTGTTACACTTCATTGGTCCAAAATCCAATGACGTCATATAAACGAAATAGTCATCATTATTTAATACCCATATTAATCTGATCATTTAATTTCTGTACCATCTCATCTACATACGTACATATTGAATAGCGTAAGGAATAAGTTACATCCCTGTTTAACACCTTTGTTTGTTGTTATTCGTATGGCGTTTTCATTTGTAGTATAACTGGTACAGGTCTTGTTTATATATAGGCTTTTTTGTTACATTAATTAGGTTCGAACACTCTAAGAATATTTAAATGACCATATCTGGCAGGATTTAGGTATATTTCCAAAATTGAAGACGTAGCTCCGTTATATGGTGGTATCTCACCATGAGAGGCGAGGCTTGATATCTGCCGGTCCTGTAAATTTGTAGTATTCAATGGAAAACATAAAGTACCGTAGTTTTATCTCTTAGGGTACGTAGGCCTACACGTTGGAGCGACGATAAACGATAAAAGAAGCAGCGATCCTATATCAGAGAGAATTGAAGCATGCATTGTCATTGAGGTGTGCATATTGGAATAACGATAAAAGCGAAGATGCACGATAAAAGCGACGAAAAACCAAAGTTCCATTTTCTTCGCTCTTGTCGTTCATATGATCTCTGATTAAGATAATATTAACCTGTATAAATACCGGTGGTTATCAATATATCCTAATATTAATCGATTTATTATTATTTCGGCTTATTAAATTAATTATTGTAGATATTGACAAATTGATCAGTTGTGTATTTATTCGTCATATGTTATGTGACCTCAAGAACCAATCACAACACAACGAATTTATCCTATCTTCGGGATGAGAAACGGGTTGAATTTTGTACGTATTTAAGTTACATTAACCTTGAACTTAGCAGCTGATATTTCCTATATATATTCTTTCATTAAGTGGATGCATAGAATATCTTCTACTGATAAAACAAAATGTTCGCTTCCCGCGACCTCGTTGCTCCGATATGAACACTTGATTCTTTGATAATACCAAAGCGTCGCTAAATCATTTTTCTTATCGTTTATCGTTGCTCCAACGTGTACGTACCCTTAGACTTAAAATATCTGTTTTCCCTTCGATCTGGAAACCATAGTTGTCCCATTTATCGCTGTGATGGTCAATAATCGATTCTCAATGGCGTCTGTAGTTTAAGAAGATAATTAAATAACCACCTGTTCCCCGTAGACGAGGACACAAAGAGAATAAAGCAAGCAGATTCGATTCAATTTCGTCTACGTGCCACCTCCACACGTACATTGTAAATGAAGTTTAGGTTATACAAACGAGAGCTTTTATTCCGTGTTTATTATCCATTACAGTAATCGAACACATATAATGTTGTTCAAAATGGTCTCAGGTGTCTCGTTGTTCGTCGTGAAGAACCGCTAGTACAGCTCTTTGACTTCCGGGGACTGGTTTCAAAGACACCCCCCCTCTCTAGCTACAACCGCTCCATTAAAGAATATATTGTATAACGGACCAAGATGCACAGCATTTATACGAAGAGAAATAAGACCATAATCGTAGAAATATGAAACGCGCTCTAAAAATAGTGGGCCATATCAGATTTGGTTGGTCAAGACAAAGCAGTTCAAGGTCACAGTGACAGGGAGCGCACGGCAACAGGTGGCGTGGTTGTGCCTCCGCAGTCGGTCTGTTGGGTCGAGGCGGAGAGCACGCGAGCGAGGTACGTGATGTGGTTGCTTTGCTGTTGAGTGTGCGGTAACAACGTGTTTACAAACTATATTTGCTGGCGTGCTGGTTGGTACACATTCATGACGAGAGTTCCATTCCATTGCTGCGTGTTTCTGCGGGATTAGGATCCTTTCCTGATGTAAGGTTGGATGAGAACACCATATATGTTTTTATATTATAATACATTGTTGTGTTTGCATTAGTGATTTATTATAATAAAAGGTTAAGTTTCACTTCTTGGTTTAAAGTGCTATGCACATAGAACTGAATGTTGTTATTTTTGAGGTGCCGGTATTGTTATTCATTTCAACACCCCGTATTATTGTGATAAGGTTATATTGTTTAAATATTTACTATTCTAATTACGTATATAATTAGACTTATACGAATGAATTTCTTTTTTTAATTGTCATGTTTACGATATCTTTCGTTATTAAATAATCATCTTCAGCATCAGTGCATTGGACCAAAGCGAAAGGATGACAATTGTTGTTACAATTAAATATTTTTATCTGCAATACAATGAATTTTTATTGAGCTATAGTTTTGATTAAATTATAAATACTCGATTTATTTAGAGTAAATTCCGTATAATTTTGCATTGCATGATGGTAAATAACAGAACTTTCTGCGCAATTATTACAGATGTTAAAGCGATTTTGGATATTCTTTGGTTCTTCCCTAAACAATGGTGAAGAATAGAGACAAATTTGTGAAATATTTACTATTTCATCAAATTAATTTCCTTTTTTGGACAGCAAGAGATTTATTAACATGTAGGCTACTTCATTTACAATTAAACCCGCGCAATTTGAATGTGCATGGCGGCAAGTTACTCTTTTTTTGGCGCAATAAAATGTAGAATTTCAGTGGATTTCACACACTATTTATTTTTTTTTCATTGATAAATACTAGCATATTGGTATGCTATATATATATATACTGTATATACATACTGTATATATATATATTCAACTTCGGTAAACAAAGAGCATACTGTATGTAAAACGTATTAGAGTACGTACACGTTGGAGCAACGATAAACGATAAAGGTTAGTTCACAATAAACCGGGAACGGAAACGAGAACGAGAACGGAAATATTGTTAAAATATGTGTATTTAACATTATTTCCGTTCTCGTTCTCGTTTCCGTTCCCGGTTTATTGTGAACCAGCCTTAAAAGAAACGCCCTAACGTCGCTTTGGTATTATCAAAGAATCAAGTGTTCATATCGGAGCAACGAGAACGCGGGAAGCGAATATTTTTATTTTTCAGTAGAAGATATGCTATACATCCACTCAATGAAAGAATATATATAGAAAATATCAGCTGCTAGGTTCGAGGTTAATGTAACTTAAATACGTACAAAATTGAACCCGTGTCTCATCCCAAAGCTAGTATAAATTCATTGTGATGTGATTGGTTCTTGTGATCACATAACGTATCACGAATAAATACACAACTAATCAATTTGTCAATATCCATGATAATTAATTTAATCTGCCGAAACAATAATAAATCGATTAATATTCGGATATATTGATAACCGCCGGTCATTATATAGATTAATATTATCTTAATCAGAGATCATATGAACGACAAACGCGAAGAAAATGGAATTTTTTTTGTCGCTTTTATCGTTACTCCAATATGCACACCTCAATGACAATGCATGCTTCAATTCTCTCTGATATAACATCGCTGCTTCTTTTATCGTTTATCGTCGCTCGAACGTGTACGTACCCTTACATTATATTGTTCATTTCGTTACGTTACGGAATGCTAGTGGATAAATGCTGGGGCGATCGTAAACGGTTGGGTTGGTGAGGATGGAATGTAGCGGTCTTGCATGGATGTTGTGTCCCGTCGTTTGCCTGGAGGCATTGAGGAAAACCATGGAAATCCTCTTCCTCTCAAGTTGGATCAAAACAATAGATTTTTCGAAGGCAAAGCACTGTACAGTTAGATATTTTTGCATTGAGTTATCTTCGTTGCTTAATACAATCGTATTGAAACATCGATGTCGATGAGTAGCGTTATGTGAAAGATTCTATTATATCGTCGTTAATTTTGTAGAATCTTCAGTGACGATAGAGAAAATAATTTTTCAGGAGGAAGAAAAAAATAATGAAATGTCAATAGGTCTACACTGATCCTCTGTGCCATTTATGTTCACCATATTCACCAACGTTTTCTACCGAATTATTTCATATTATTATGTAGGCCCATTGATTTTTAATTAATTTTTTCTTCCTCCTGAAAGAAATATATTGTGTACTTCCACATAGGAGGTTTCATAAAATCAACGACGATATTCAAGTGGTGATTGTATTTATAGAAGTATCTTAGATCTGTACAGAAGTGTCATGGAGCTATTTCAAGGACAGATGAAATAAACAATGTCATGTCCATTGTTATCTTGAGTGAAGGCCCTACACGACTGAAGACCACTACGAAATAATGATTATTTGAATATTGTAAAGATCTTTAGTGATCCAAAGTAATGCGTACCGTACTTAAACCCTTTTACAACAGATTTTATTCACGATTAAGTACTAATTTTTACTCCATTTTTGTTGTTTTTGGTCCAAGGAAAATACTTGTATTTTACGAAAACACTCTTGTTTTAATCACAGATTTATAGTGCTAAAGTGGATCACCGTGTTTATTTCGCATATATTTCGTCTGACCCGGCTGCAATACACGCAACTGAGACGTAGACCTACAGCTTTAATGTTCCGTGAAAGATATTGTTGTGTGTTCGATTTCCGCCTAGAACAGCGATGGTTGTCTTCTGTCTTTGAGATGGTAAAGGTGTACATCTTTAACGTTGCGTGGGAATCATGATTAGCATATCCCTTAGTATTGTTTCCTCTTCTGCTAACAACGCAATATCAGTAGCAAATCTTATGCACTTTATTCTTCTTCCTCTTACTTTCACCCCCCCCAGTTCTTCACCAAATCTTCCAAGTAGATGTTGAACGGGATAGGTGCACAGTCTAGTATATACAGTCACGAAGCTCAATACGTAGTAAATATGCATCCATAGATAGTTGCTAACCACTAGGATCGCTAATATCGCCTCATTACAGACAATACAAAATAGTACCGGCACAGTTCATTGTTCCTAGCATCCTCACAACTCAAGCTTCGTTACTGTATATACTAGACTGTGGCAGGTGATAAAGGGCATCCTTGTCGTACTCCTTTCCCTATTTCACTTCCTTCAGACATTTCTTCTCCTATCTTGACTCGTTGTTTCATATAAAGATTACTGAACAGCCTCCTGTCTTTCCAATCCGCACCTATTTTCTTCAGGAAGTCAATCAATTTGTCTATCAAACTTCTTTTAACATGCTATTCATTCATTCATTCATTGTGTTCTGCCCAAGGGCCTGTCTTTCACTGCAAATCCAGCATTCTCCAGTCTTTCCTATTTCTGCCTTTCTCTTTGTCTCTTCACATGCTATTATACTCTAAAATTATTTTATCTTGAAAATGATTTTTTCGCTTGATTATGAAACACTTGAGAAGAACCAACAGTTTCACTGTTTTATTTTTACTGAGACCCTGCTGACCCATTCTGAAGCAGTAATTATATATTATTTACCAATGTTTTAATGTGCAAATACAATAGGACCTCAGCTGATTCGCTACTGACAAATGAGACACCACTGTTAGATTTCTCCCCCCGTTTCTCTACAGGGTGCTGTGTGCCACTGCGCAACCAAAAGAAAAACCATAGATGAAATTCTAACGAACAGTCTGAAGGAGTAGGATTATTTTATTTGATGACGCTTTCTTTCGAGATTATTAACCTTCTAAATTCAAAGTGAAAGAGAATTGAGCAACAAATTTTGTCGATATAATATGACTGAGAATATTTCCGTACAGCAATGCTAAGGATGTCATTGTCCACTAAAATCTATCGCCCTCGACCAGACTTAAACCCACGAACTTTGTATACAACGGTTATCGTGACAACAGCGAGAAAATATTAGATTAATTCCTAGTAATTTCCTGGATTCATATTAAATTTCTCTCAGGTTTACCTACCCTTTTAATACAGATTTAAAATCCAGTTTGGTGTCGGGGAGAGTATTGCATTTTGACCAATGATCAGCACGGCACAGAGTCACCGCAGGGCCAACACAGGGCAGCACATAATAAGAGACATACACTCAATCCCGCGAAAGGAAGACATCTCTTTCATTACTCCTGCCGGGAATCGAACCACTGACTTTAGTTGGAAGCGCTTGCGCTATCCACGTAGCCAATGCGGCGGACTTTTTGGATGTATGACGATAATATCGATGGTGTTTTGTAGAAAGGACGCTATCAACAAAATCAGGAGCTCTAAAGAATTTTTTTAAGATACATCATTTCATAAAATGTGTTACTTTGCCTCAGTATTTTCATTATTATTATTATTATTGTTATTATTTTTATTTTTCATACATCAAGAAAATGACTCGATGGAGAAATAATTTATAATCGTTTATTAACGTAAAGCCACAAAATTGTTGATAACGCCCTTCTCGAAAAACAACATTGCTATAGGCCTGAAAAAATAATTTCTTTCACTTTATGTCTCTGTCAACGCTAGTAAACTTACATTAGGGCCTATATTTCATTGCGCATATGAAAGCATAGTCATAAATGAGTTTGGAAAAAGTTTCACATATATTTTTCTTTTTATTCTGCATTTAAATGTGTACCTTTATGTAATTGTATCTCTCTAAAATGACTGGCTACGTAAATTTTACAATCATACTCTCGGTATGGCATAGTTGCGCCCCGCGGTCAATTGGGAGCCCTAGGCATGGCATAGTTGCGCCCCGAAGAAATCAGGTAGCAGAATGGACATGGCGTAGTTGTGCCCCGAAGGGCATAGTACAGTACACACGAAAGTGATTGTCATAAAATCAATAAATTACTTAAAATATTATAGTCGTAGCTGCATTGAAATCAGGTACCATAATGGAGAGGGGGATAGTGCACACGGAAGTGACTGTCATAAAAGAAATAAATTACATAAAATATTATAGTCGTAGCTGCATTGAAATCAGGTACCATAATGGAGAGGGGGATAGTGCACACGGAAGTGACTGTCATAAAATAAATAAATTACATAAAATATTATAGTCGTAGCTGCATTGAAATCAGGTACCATAATGGGGAGGGGGATAGTGCACACGGAAGTGACTGTCATAAAATAAATAAATTACATAAAATATTATAGTCGTAGCTGCATTGAAATCAGGTACCATAATGGAGAGGGGGATAGTGCACACGGAAGTGACTGTCATAAAATAAATAAATTACATAAAATATTATAGTCGTAGCTGCATTGAAATCAGGTACCATAATGGAGAGGGGGATAGTGCACACGGAAGTGACTGTCATAAAATAAATAAATTACATAAAATATTATAGTCGTAGCTGCATTGAAATCAGGTACCATAATGGAGAGGGGGATAGTGCACACGGAAGTGACTGTCATAAAATAAATAAATTACATAAAATATTATAGTCGTAGCTGCATTAAAATCAGGTACCATAACGGAGAGGGGGATAGTGCACACGGAAGTGACTGTCATAAAATAAATAAATTACATAAAATATTATAGTCGTAGCTGCATTAAAATCAGGTACCATAATGGAGAGGGGGATAGTGCACACGGAAGTGACTGTCATAAAATAAATAAATTACATAAAATATTATAGTCGTAGCTGCATTGAAATCAGGTACCATAATGGAGAGGGGGATAGTGCACACGGAAGTGACTGTCATAAAATAAATAAATTACATAAAATATTATAGTCGTAGCTGCATTGAAATCAGGTACCATAATGGAGAGGGGGATAGTGCACACGGAAGTGACTGTCATAAAATAAATAAATTACATAAAATATTATAGTCGTAGCTGCATTAAAATCAGGTACCATAACGGAGAGGGGGATAGTGCACACGGAAGTGACTGTCATAAAATAAATAAATTACATAAAATATTATAGTCGTAGCTGCATTGAAATCAGGTACCATAATGGAGAGGGGGATAGTGCACACGGAAGTGACTGTCATAAAATAAATAAATTACATAAAATATTATAGTCGTAGCTGCATTGAAATCAGGTACCATAATGGAGAGGGGGATAGTGCACACGGAAGTGACTGTCATAAAATAAATAAATTACATAAAATATTATAGTCGTAGCTGCATTGAAATCAGGTACCATAATGGAGAGGGGGATAGTGCACACGGAAGTGACTGTCATAAAATAAATAAATTACATAAAATATTATAGTCGTAGCTGCATTGAAATCAGGTACCATAATGGAGAGGGGGATGGTGCACACGGAAGTGACTGTCATAAAATAAATAAATTACATAAAATATTATAGTCGTAGCTGCATTGAAATCAGGTACCATAATGGAGAGGGGGATAGTGCACACGGAAGTGACTGTCATAAAATAAATAAATTACATAAAATATTATAGTCGTAGCTGCATTGAAATCAGGTACCATAATGGAGAGGGCATAGTACCCACGGAAAATCATAAAATAAATCAATTACTTAAAATATTATAGTCGTAGCTGCATTGAAATCAGGTACCATAATGGAGAGGGCATAGTACGCACGGAAAATCATAAAATAAATAAATTACTTAAAAATATTATAGTCGTAGCTGCATTGAAATCATATACCATAATGGAGAGGACATAGTACACACGGAAGTGATTGTCATAAAATAAATAAATTACTTAAAAATATTACAGTCGTACCTGCATTTTTCTAAGAACATGTATTTATCTATTTTACCGCTTCTGAATTCCTCGATCACGTGGTTTAAAAAAATTGAGTCTTTCATGGAATATCTTATTATTTCATCGAGGCGCAACTATGCCATGCCCATTTTCTCTATGGTATGGGAACGGGGCGCAAGTATGCCCACAAAACAGACTCTTTTTTATCTGCTGTATCTTACCTGACCGTAGGGCGCAACCATGCCCTGCCCCCTACTCTTGTGTTGCTTTGGTAGACCTACTGGTAGTGTCCTGTGACGCATAATTATCACTTTAAAAAATAGAAGACATTTTTAACGACAGAATAACAATCTTAGAATGGCACATTACATGTTGCAGTAGCAATAATAACAACACCAATTTTTGGGCATAACGTACATTCTATCATGATTGTTGTCTTCCGTAAAGGATTGAAATTTCAGACAGTTCCATCCACATTTGCGTAATTACAGGGAACTAACATTAGACATTCTCCAGTATCTGGACTTCTTGGTCATGTGGTCAACAAGCCGCAAGGCGACAGCGTTCTGAAGACACTTGACAAATTCAAGAAAGAGACAGGCTCCCAGTTCGTGTGGGAGGGCAATAATTTTCTACCTTCAGCCGGAATATACTATTATAAACACATTACTTGTACCTATTTGCATATTCATAGTGCATACAGTATTTGCATGCATATTTAAATATTTGATTCGCATATTTACCAGTTTTATTAGCGACATTACGTGAATATATAGCTTAATAGATTTATCATTACCGTTAGACGTATGTGGTAATTAGAGAATTTAGTTTTTTTCAGTAATAAATAATAATAATAATAATAATAATAATAATAATAATAATAATAATAATTTAATTGTCCAACTTGCAGTGCGTAAGGCGAAATTACTGAACAATGGCAGAGAAACTGAAAAAATTATTATTTTATTGAGGTTACCAAACTGAGTGTATTACTAACGGGTGTACGCCTGTAAACAGGCTTTGCTTAATACGGCGAAGTTCCAAAAGAGACATCCGCGAGTAACATCACGCTTAGCCATGATTCAGTGCAACAGCTTTTCGGCAATAGAATTTCGCGTCTTAGACATTACATTACACATTCAATTTATTGACTTGTAATTGCTGGTACTGTCGGCCATTCTCCCTAATGCACATTTCCTCCCTTTTGGAAAGATTCCATAGAATTGAACCCTAGGTATATGGTCTGTTTCATTCAGTAACGACCGATGTCTTAAGGCTTTAGTTTTAAAATTTTGTCACTTTCTGAGTTGACATCTACCTGTGGAGGTAACTTTTTTATCGATTTTGTGGGAGAATGTTCTAACCTATAGGTGTAGCCCAGCGAATAGGGATTATAAAGAATGGACACTGAGCGAATTTTCCTGTGTTTTGTTTCTCTGTGCGCCAGCGTTTATTACCACTTTCAAGCGCTAGAGTTAAGTGTAATCGAGCATACGCTAAGATAATTGAGAATAGAGTTGAGACACAGGATTCAAACATCGCCTACCTTATTGCATAATCCAGTAACGCTTTGCTTCAAATAAATTCAAGTTAACAGCTTTTCCTTATTTCTCAGTGACAAACTAGTTGTAATAATAATATTTTATATTTCAGATATAATAAATTATATAATAAAATAATATAATACATTATAAAATTAAGTATCGAATTCGTTTAATATTTGTATATAATATAATATAGGTATATAGTTTTACTTCTCGTAAGAGTTTTGTTTTTCCATTTTCAGCGCTATCAAATCATTATATATTTTAATTGTTGTTGGGGTCAACGTCTCAACTCTCATTATAAAGGAACTCTAGAGTCTATACATTACAGTTAATGACGGATTTATTATTTTATTTGAGTACATAATGTACCTAGAGGTATTAATTATATGTGTTATATTTCCGCTGTGTCGACTGCTAGCTGGTGTGATGTCAGCGCCAACTCTAGGGAGAAAGCAGAATCTCACGCTTTAGCTGGCTTGAAGGTCATTGAAATCAGTCCGGCTACATCAAAGGTACCGACGCGAAGTGTCCATTCTTTACAATCCCTATTCGCTGTGTAGCCTATTCATAGAGGTTTTCTGTAGTTATAACGCGATTTGAGTCATTTTTATTTAAAAGAGAATCGCTTTTTCTTACTTTTTTCTGCCTAATTCTGCCAAACTTAGACTGAGTTGTCTGTTGACAATGCACAGTGAACCAATTCCAACAATACGAAATGATATACGTGGCGGGAATACACCGAGGTACCTCGACGTACATGAATTCCCTACCTAAATGGCTCTAAGTTCTGCCCTCCAACCCAAACAACGATTTTACAATACTTCTGAAACATGGACACATTTACCAGTCATCAAAAGGGCTTTTAATTTCAAGGAACTTGCCTACCTGTAGGGGTTTGCACTTTACAATGACAATATTTTTTTACTATTGCAACATTCTACTAACAGATCTTAATTCTAATTTAGCCCAAAGATTGCAGCGCGTTCATAATGCCTGCATACGTTTCATTTGCAACATCCGCAAATATGATCCCTTGAAACGCTCCAATGGATAAGATTACAAGACCGAAGATACAATAATTATATCCATTCAATAATTTTCCTATATGACATCAATACTTCTTCGCCTATCTTCAGTGCGTTTTAATTTCTTATCCTCATATCACAACCTGGGTACTCGTTCTAAAAATAACCTTTCATTATCTATGCCTTGCCATGAAACAGCTCACTATTCTTCTTCTTTCACAGCATCAGCAGTTCGTTTCTGGAACACCTACCCAGCTCCCTCAGGAACTGTCGAACGATATTGCAATTTAAAAGTAGATTATTCAAATACGTGACCAGTACTAAGCCACATAACTCCTAGCTTCAGATTTAATTTTTCCGTTCCTTTATCCTATTATGACTGTTGTATGTCGGCCTACTTTTATCATTGAAATTATAAATCTTCATTGTAATCCTACAATTTGTTAGTACGATACATATTTTACTAATTATCTGAAAATGTTTTCTTTCTTCTTCATTCATGTTTAATTTTTCTTTGTGTGTATGTGTGTATATATAATTTTCCTCAGTCATACCACAGTCTAGTATATACAGTCGCGAAGCTCAATACGTAGTAAATATGCAAACATTAGATAGTTGCTCACCACTAGGATCGCTAATATCGCCTCATTACAGGCAATGCAAAATAGTACCGTCACAGTCTATTGTTTCTAGCACCCTCAAAACTCAAGCTTCGTGACTGTATATAGTAGACTGTGGTCATACGGAGTACTGAAATTACAAACATACTCCGAAAATCAAGATTCATCATAACCTGCAAATCGAATAAGACTGATTCCGTACGACGGAACTTATCAATGACAGCTGGCATTGTTGTGTTGTTTGGTGTCTGTTAAATCGCTCCTGCTCCTGGAGCAAGCTCCGCCCATTCTGACGCCCCACTCCGCATGACCGGAAATTATGCTCGACAATAAACACCTTCTCCTCTGTCGTGAGAACCATAATTGCAGAAATTAACACAACACTTAATCCACTTACTTACTTACAAATGGCTTTTAAGGAACCCGAAGGTTCATTGCCGCCCTCACATAAGCCCGCCAGCGGTCCCTATCCTGTGCAAGATTAATCCAGTCTCTATCATCATACCCCACCTCCCTCAAATGCATTTTAATATTATCCTCCCATCTACGTCTCGGCCTCCCTAAAGGTTTTTTTTCCCTCCGGTCTCCCAACTAACTCTCTATATGCATTTCTGGATTCGCCCATACGTGCTACATGCCCTGCCCATCTCAAACGTCTGGATTTAATGTTCCTAATTATGTCAGGTGAACAATATAATGCGTGCAGTTCTGTGTTGTGTAACTTTCTCCATCCTCCTGTAACTTCATCCCGCTTAGCCCCAAATATTTTCCTAAGTACCTTATTCTCAAACACCCTTAACCTATGTTCCTCTCTCAGAGTGAGTGTCCAAGTTTCACAACCATACAGAACAACCGGTAATATAACTGTTTTATAAATTCTAACTTTCAGATTTTTGGACAGCAGACTGGATGATAAGAGCTTCTCAACCGAATAATAACACGCATTTCCCATATTTATTCTGCGTTTAATTTCCTCCCGAGTCATTTATATTTGTTACTGTTGCTCCAAGATATTCGAATTTTTCCACCTCTTCGAAGGATAAATCTCCAATTTTTATATTTCCATTTCGTACAATATTCTGGTCACGAGACATAATCATATACTTAGTCTTTTCGGGATTTACTTCCAAACCGATCGCTTTACTTGCTTCAAGTAAAATTTCCGTGTTTTCCCTAATCGTTTGTGTATTTTCTCCTAACATATTCACGTCATCCGCATAGACAAGAACCTGATGTAACCCGTTCACTTCCAAACCCTGCTTGTTATCCTGAACTTTCCTAATGGCATATTCTAGAGCGAAGTTAAAAAGTAAAGGTGATAGTGCATCTCCCTGCTTTAGCCCGCAGTGAATTGGAAAAGCATCAGATAGAAACTGACCTATACGGACTCTGATGTATGTTTCACTGAGACACATTTTAATTAATCGAACTAGTTTCTTGGGAATACCAAATTCAATAAGAATATCATATAATACTTCCCTCTTAACCGAGTCATATGCCTTTTTGAAATCTATGAATAACTGATGTACTGTACCCTTATACTCCCATTTTTTCTTCATTATCTGTCGAATACAAAAAATCTGATCAATAGTCGATCTATTACGCCGAAAACCGCACTGATGATCCCCAATAATTTCATCTACGTACGGAGTTAATCTTCTCAAAAGAATATCCACAATATGTCAAACTATTACATACAATAAATAAATACTTCGTTGCTAGAGAAACGTGGACAACAGATGAGCAATAATTTCAGTGTCATTTGTTTTGCCCCATATCGCATGCATCTTGCGACTGAAGTTCAATTTGTATTAATGCAGAAAGAGAAATTAACACAATTCCTAATACCATTATGCCTGTAGCTTTTATGGCCACGCATGTTAGGCAGTTTTTATGTAAAACATTCGACCTACTTTAAAGGAGAGGAATTGTGTTACGATATTCACCTGCCATAGCGGAAATTGTGATTCATAGTGCCCTTTTTACGTAGGTGATGTATTTTAAACATATGACTAGTCATAATTATTATAGCGTGCCGACTTATTTCTATACAATTACTATTTACAAATAATCGCATAATATATTCACTTCAAGAGTTACTCTAATTTGGAAGCAAAATATTGGTAATACTTATCACATCGGTAACTTAAGTAGACTAAGTTGATGCGGATTTTCTTACCATAAACGCATTACAGACCAGACACCGTTGATTTTCTTGTTGGAAACGCGTTCACTTATTCACAGCAGAGAACAAAATAATATACCCCTTTGACGTCGTAATTGTTGTACCTAACTGTTAGGAAATTCTGAAGGTAGATGATACAACCACAGTCTAGTATTTATATAGTCACGAAGCTCGAGTTTTGAGGGTGCTAGGAACAATAGACTATGCCGGTACTATTTCGCATTGTCTGTAATGGGGCGATAGTAGCGATCCTAGTAGTGAGCAACTATCTATGGATGCATATTTACTACATATTGAGCTTCGTGACTGTGTATACTAGACTGTGATACAACCAAGATTTCCGGTATATATATCCCTCTTACGAAATTACAGAAAAAAATGTAATTGCATAGTATTGATCTTAGCCAATTTTAAGTTTCCTACCTAATAGTACGTAATAGGCTACATAGCTCCCCGTTCTTAATAATAAAATAATGTTTCCGTTTACAAGACGTTAGGTTAGTTAATGGCGAAATAATATTTTTACACACTGATGATGCGTGTATCAGCTCCGTCAAGGACATGTTTAAAGTGATGAGGGACAGGTGACTAGAACGGAATACAATCAGTTACAAATATTATTAAAAACTGAGAATTCATTTGAGCGATATGCAAATATATTTCATTTAAGAATTAAAATCAATTTAAGGTCTTGTGCAGGGGTGTACCGGGTTTGAACCCTCTCTTGAACTTTAAAACAATATTAAATATATTTCAATAGGCCTATATTTTATTGTTTCCATGGATTTTCCTGTTGTGTAAAGTGCCTACCTATCATACAGTATACAAATAACTGTTGAATATATATAATTTGTAATAATGGCACAAGCATTTTTATTACTCAAAATTAGACACAAATTAAAGTTTTTTTTAAGAATTAAAAAGTTACGTTTCAAAGATTTTGTAAGGATATTCATGAATATGTTCTACTAGAACATAGGCCTAGTGTAATATTAATAAATATACTGTAACCTAATAATAATAATAATAATAATAATAATAATAATAATACACAAAATTTAAAATACCGATAATATAAATTGTAAATAATTTTAATAATGACCCCCCCCACTCCTGACAAAATTCTGCGTACGTCACTGGCCTTATGTGTAATATAAGGCCACATGTGCATATAGCAATTCAACGGCCGGCAACTGATTACATTAATCGAACTTACATATGAAGGAAAAACTCCAATTACACTTAAGTACAGAACATTTACATAAGAATAGAATTAATTCAAATTTGCAGCATCAATATTTATATAAGTTACATACATTAATTCATTTAACAAACAAGTTTTTTAAGTGAAAAGGCAAAAGCTCATACAAATAATAAAATAGTACAACTCTTATGTATCTAACCAAGTCTATGAAATGGTTATCAACAGTAATCTCACTAGAGGTTTGATTTATCCAGAGAAAATCAAAACTCGAGTGGGATTTAATTGACTATTACACGATTAGAAAAATAAAGCACTCTAATAAATAAAATATTAATTGACTTACTGAAATTCTATTTCAATAATGTTAGCTTCACCAAAACGTTTGAACGGTGCCGCCATTTTCAATTTACTACAGTTGCGGTAAACAAATGACGATCGCAAAGCATGTTTTATAGTACTGTAAAGAATTTAGAATTTGAAATGTTGGTAAAGAAATAAATGCTAGGGAAGTGATAAAAACAAGTGCTAGGGAAGCGATAAAAATAAACAAATGCTAGGGAAGTGATAAAATTGCGCGATAAGCAGCCATGATTAGTTGAAAGACGTTCTTTCGTACCGTTTTATTGGTCAAAAGTAGTATGACGTAGTAAAAGTGTAATAGTCACCTTAAATTTTAGGCAAAGGTCTATAATTTGTATTTGGCCAAAATGAAAGAAATAAAGTTTACCAACAATTAAACTGAAAAAAAAGCAGAAGTGTGCACGGAAATTACAATAAATAGTAAATAAACTTCTTTACTTAAAGTCAAGTGCACATTATTGAAGGGAGACTCGTTACTCGACACGTCAGCCCCACAAGATCGCTGGCTAAAGGCCCATTCAAAATGAAAATTAAACATAACCGTAACATAAACACAGAAGTTTGCGCCCAGGCTACCAAATGGGATCATTCACAATGATTCACATAAGCATTGACATAAACATTACCGTAAGACGTTAACATGAAAGTTTGCAAACTCCAAACTTTCATGCTTATGCTTACGTGATTTGAAAACAGAACACAATCGTGGAGCGCTGAAGTATAGCCCTACGACAGAATATGAGGAAATGGCGTCGTTATGTTTCCATGGTTACCAAGTATGTTTGCGGTTATGTTTATGTTCCCATCGTGAATGATGGTATGACTTTTTGATTTTACCGAAACGTTTATATTCTTAAGTTAACGCTTACGTTATGTTTAATTTTCATTGTGAATGAGCCTTTAGTCTTCCAATTCCTTCGTCGTCCCAAGAGGGAGAGAGCTTTCCTCAGGAAAATCAAAATGCACCTGGATAATCCATCATATTCGCCCAAACCAGTTCGAAAACTACGAAAAAGGAAAGATGTTACCACCTCTGTCTGATTTGGAAGGGAAGTTGAGTATACGTACTTTAGTAAAAGTCATAATAGCCTATTCAAGTAAACATGTAAAATAATAGTGTGGTTTTTACAACCGT
This sequence comes from Periplaneta americana, assembly GCF_040183065.1. NCBI lineage: Eukaryota > Metazoa > Arthropoda > Insecta > Blattodea > Blattidae > Periplaneta > Periplaneta americana. The sequence goes on from NC_091126.1 coordinate 49,119,660, forward strand.
ATTTCTTCGTCACAGTCCTCGGCGAGGTATAAAATTAGTTTGTTTACGTGCTGACCGAGTCTTGTTTCGAACGCGGATCTTGAAAATTCTTTAGGATTTGAAGACAAATGTGATTCTTTTGTTGAGAAATGTGCTTAATAAGCAGTGGATTGCGATGAGTTGACATCTTGTCGTATCCCCCTCATTATTTTGCTATTAAGATTTGAAAATATGCGCGATGGGCACCATTGTGATACCTGACAAGGCCACATTTCCACGCTACCCGGTAACGGTAGCACATCTGTTGCCGCGACAGCCAGCAGTCGGGAAGTACGGTACACAGATTTGTCCCGGAATGAAACTTATTGTCATCCCGGCGGATGTGTGACCAGGAGCTCTTAAGTCAGTGTTCGAGGTTCAATAATCCTACGTTAGTTAACGGAATTTTCAAACCCGACTGGTGGGCTAATTAGCCCGGTGCAAGTGCGCTCGGCCGTAGGAAGTTGAATAATTAAGTAATATTGGAGAAGTACAGTTGAGAAAAATTCACAGCCTTAGGCAAAAGGGGTGTAACCTGAATATGGCTCCCACAATAAATTCTTCTTTTAAATTGACTGGTGGATTGAGATTAAGCGAAAATGAGAATGAAACGTTGAATAAAGTCATATTACTTTATTTTTATTATTATTATTATTATTATTATTATTATTATTATTATTGTTATTATTTTAATAATTTCAAGGAAAAATTGTTCCGGAGCCGGGTATCGATCCCGGGACCCTTCGCTTAGATCGCGAACGCTCTACCGACTGAGCTACCCCAGGAACAATACACGACACAGTCACAATTTTTTTCTCCCTGCTTTGCAAGGAGCTACTACCTGAAAGCCATATTTGTATAATACATTCGTTACTTGAGGTACGTTAACAGAAAGCCACAAATTAAGTCACACAGTATTGTATGCACTCATAGTTGAGTTCTGGCGTCTTGTCAGCTCATTTGAGTTGTGTGGATATAAAAAAAGGGAAAAATTATGACGGTGTCGTGTATAGTTCCTGGGGTAGCTCAGTCGGTAGAGCGTTCGCGCGCTAAGCGAAGGGTCCCGGGATTGATACCTGGCTCCGGAACAATTTTTCCTTCAAATTATTCAAACCTGCTTTACAGGGAGCTACTACCTGAAAGCCAGATTTGTATAATACATTCGTTACTGGAGGTACGTTAACAGAAAGCCACAAATTGTCCCACAGTATTGTGTGCACTCATAGTTGAGTTCTGGCGTCTTGTCAGCTCATTTGAGTTGTGTGGATATAAAAAAAGGGAAAAATTATGACGGTGTCGTGTATAGTTCCTGGGGTAGCTCAGTCGGTAGAGCGTTCGCGCGCTAAGCGAAGGGTCCCGGGATTGATACCTGGCTCCGGAACAATTTTTCCTTCAAATTATTCAAACCTGCTTTACAGGGAGCTACTACCTGAAAGCCAGATTTGTATAATACATTCGTTACTGGAGTTACGTTAACAGAAAGCCACAAATTGTCCCACAGTATTGTGTGCACTCATAGTTGAGTTCTGGCGTCTTGTCAGCTCATTTGAGTTGTGTGGATATAAAAAAAGGGAAAAATTATGACGGTGTCGTGTATAGTTCCTGGGGTAGCTCAGTCGGTAGAGCGTTCGCGCGCTAAGCGAAGGGTCCCGGGATTGATACCTGGCTCCGGAACAATTTTTCCTTCAAATTATTCAAACCTGCTTTACAGGGAGCTACTACCTGAAAGCCAGATTTGTATAATACATTCGTTACTGGAGGTACGTTAACAGAAAGCCACAAATTAAGTCCCACAGTATTGTGTGCACTCATAGTTGAGTTCTGGCGTCTTGTCAGCTCATTTGAGTTGTGTGGATATAAAAAAAATGAAAAATTGTGACGGTGTCGTGTATAATTTCTGGGGTAGCTCAGTCGGTAGAGCGTTCGCGCGCTAAGCGAAGGGTCCCGGGATCGCTACCCGGCTCCGGAACAATTTTTCCTTGAAATTATTCAAACCTGCTTTACAGGGAGCTACTACCTGAAAGCCAGATTTGTATATTATTATTATTGTTATTATTATTGTTATTATTATTATTATTATTATCATTATTATTATTATTATTATTATTATTATTATTATTATAAGGCGGCCAGGTAGCTCAGTTGGTAGAGCAGCTGGCTACGGACTGAAAGGTCTGGGGTTCGATCCCAGGTTGTGACAGGATTTTTTCTCGTTGCCAAACTTTCAGAACGGCCCCGAGGTTCACTCAGCCTCCTATAAAATTGAGTACCGGGTCTTTCCCGGGGGTAAAAGGCGGTCAGAGCGTGGTGCCGACCACACCACCTCATTCTAGTGCCGAGGTCATGGAAAGCATGGGGCTCTACCTCCATGCACCCCAAGTGCCTTCATGGCATGTTACGGGGATACCTTTTATTATTATTATTATTATTATTATTATTATTATTATTATTATTATTATTATTATTATTATTATTATAACCATGCATTAAGAATGTTACGATGAATATAGAGTAATCAAAATTCGTGACGAGACACGATCATTTGTTTTTCCAAAACAACCGCTAGTAGAATACTCAAATTCGTTGCCAATAAGCTCAGTAAAGAAGATTAATCTTCTAAAAGTCTCTCGAGCAAATATCATTTCTGGATACTTGGCTGGTACAACACTCTGCCAACATGTGACACTACAGTTGACAATGTTCCAGTACCTGCTGTGGATGAGAGGGAAAATGATAAGTAATGATTCTAGAGATGACTCTTAGGAAGATTGTAATTTAGCCTCTAAAAAGATCGATCATTTAACGCACTCTTTACATCATGAAGCTCAAAATCTGCCGATATATAGTTTCATTCAATTCAGCCCTAGCTGTATTAAAACCGTAATTCCGTCTGCAAAATATGCTAATATGTAACCTAATACATGTATTATTTAAGAAGGAGTAAATTAGTCTGTATGCAAAACCAGATTTTTCATAAACATTCAAAATTTCAAGTTGATTTATCTCAATGCTATCTTTTTGGACTTAATACCTTTTCTTGTAAGCCCACGATATAGATGGGATTATTGTTCTTGTAATATGAGAACTTGCCCTCAATTCCCAGCTTACTTGCATTTTTATGTTAGTAAAACGTACATCTTTTTCCATTACTTCCTCACTGAACTTTTAAGGTTTCCGTTATTCCCAGCTGACATGCAACCCCACACCATTACAGACCCAACACTATGCTTAACAGTTGGGAGTCAAGTTCATATCCTTTAATTCCTTATTCGGTCCTCTTCTCTTCTCAAATTTACGATCGGGAGCAAAGCAGTAGTAGTATTGTATTTAGCAAGGTTTCAACTAGGTCTATAGAGGTTATTCAGCGTCGAGAATCAATGTAGACGAGAAATGATACACACATTTTGCCTGGAGGTTCTTTCAGAAACAGGATTCTTTCGCATGCCTGCCATCTTTATTTCCCTACCGGAGGTACTGTATTCATATTTATGATTTTATCGCCCATCAAAATCAATTGCCCTCGGCCATGTTTGAACCCGCGAATCTCTGATCCACTGCCTAATATATAACCGCCACATTGCCGAGGACATCTCCGATCACAAAAACATTAATTGCATAAGAAAAAATAAACATGGAATCGTAATGCAATTCCACCATACGATGAAACATACGAGTTTATTTTAGAGGTGTGAGTCTTTTGTACACTAGTGGAAAAAAACCGGACCGACCCTTGTAGCTGATTTCAGAGCCTTGTTCACTCCAGAGCACGATAGACTGGTAACTAAGACTTTCGTGGTTCGAATCCTGCCTGGGAAGGAAACTTTTTTTATCCTTATTCAAATTTATTTCCAATACTTTTCGATGTTCTTGGAATAATAAGTCAGTTAAGTAGTAAAATATCACTGAAATCGAAAAGTATTGGGAATAAATTTGCATAAGGAACAAAAAAAGTTTCCTTCCCAGGCAGGTTTCGAACCACGAAAGTCTTAGTTACCAGCCTATCGTGCTCTGGAGTGAACAAGGCTCTGAAATCAGCTACAAGGGTCGGTTCGTTTTTTTTTTTTTTTGCCACTAATATACAATATGGCTCAGAATAAAGTAAACTTACACCGAAATTTGATTGTTGCACTCACAGCTCAGTGAGAAAAAAATTATTGGCGGCATTGTAATTGTTACTTCAGTTGTTGCTAAAGAAGGCTGTGAATGAAACATAATCAAAATAGTTCTCAGCATCCAAGAAAAAGAATTTCTCGTAGGGCGATATTTTCGTTCAAACGGAGTAGGTCGAGGTGGCGGAGCTTTTGTGAAAGTAGTATGTGAATTTATGAAGAGGATTTTCATAAAATCAACCATCAAAGCGGACAATATTACTCTTGGTGAGTAATCAGGCGAACTGGCTCAATTTTGTGTCAACGCAAAGGAAGAAGTGGGAGGATAAAAGCAGCTACAGACAATGCACATATGAGTATGCAGGGGCGTAGCAAGGAGGAGTTTACAGTGAACCGCCCCCCTTGAACTTTAAAAAGAAAGACATCTAGGCTATTTAGGTTTGAATGCCTTTTTTATCCATCATCGTTTTCTCGTTTCTAATTTTCCACTGTCAGAGTAAGAAAATCTACATCGACATAAGGCATAGTCCTCCTACCCCCTTCAATATATTCATCACGTAAGTTTCATTCTTCGTCCTTGGTAAGTTCCATGTTCCATTATTGTGTTTAATTAAATTTATTTCAATATACTTGATTGTTTCAATGGATCTTCCTGTTATTATAACGTAAAGTATCTTACCTATGATTTACAATTAACTGCACATGTATCAATTTAGGATAAGGAACCATGGTCCGGAAATGACTGAGTCGAAAGTTATAAGCAAAAATAGTTGTGTGGAAATGGAATTGTAATTTGGCATCACGTGCCCTACTTCCCTTAACTTTTGGAACAGTCGTGGAAAAATGATATGGGCCGGATGTCTTCTACATGGGTACTTGCCCCGATACAATCTATGAGCTTGTCTACTGTTCCCATTGGCTCATCCGTATTCGAAAATCAGGTCTGCTTATTCCCCTCTCGTGTACTCCTCCATTTCACTAGGACTGATCGACTGGACACTGCAACATGTACACATACACTGCTGTCTACAGATGTGCATATCAGGACCGACCATGTCTGTTACACATTACGCTATCTGCATTGCTTTAGTGTAGTTTCCTGTTCCCATCCCTCAGACAGCGCATTGAATGGAATACTGTAAGTAGACAACGTAAACAACGTCAGATGAATACAGTGTGTGTAAGATGTACAGATAAATACACATAAATAAGGTGTACAGAGGAATAAAATTATTTCATTTCCACAGAACTATTTTTGCTTGTAACTTTCGACTCGGTCATTTCCGGACCACAGTTCCTTATCTCAAATTGATGCATGTGCCCTTCGCCATCATCCCTGAAAGTTTGTAACACCACCTCGGAAACACCATATATGTGTGTGTGTGTGTAAGTGTAATAATGACACAGCCAACTTTTATTATTATACATTATTAAACAGAAGTTAAAATTAGTTAAAAATTGATTGGCTGTGAAATAATTACGTTTCAAAGATTTTATAAGGATATTCACGAGTATGTTTTATTAGAGCTTGGTATGATATTAATAAATATAACGTAACATAATAATAATAATAATAATAATAATAATACACACTTTAAATACCGATAATGTAAATTGTAAACAGAGTTAATAATAACCCCCTTTTGACGAAATTCTGTGCACGCCACTGTGGGTATGGTGTTTGATAAATTACTGTGGATTGTCCTAAGAAAAGCCAGCGACGGATCGCCAAGGAATGAAATCTAAAGAGAACGTCAGTTCAACGAATGATCCATGAATTGGGTGCATTTTCGAACTGCGTACAGATTAGTCACCGTTTACAAACACGTGATTTAAATCAAAGACGTCCATACCCATATATGTATTGTCTAGCTGTTTTTCTCCTTCCACTTCTGAATTAACAATGCTGCAAAAATTTTTTTCTCACTCAACTGCTAGTGCAACATAGTGAAACTTCGGTAAGTTATACTTTATTCTGGGCCATACTGTATTAATTTTGTACTTTTATGTTAATATTTTTGCACGCTCTTGTGGCTCTGAGGTACCATACGCTTTGCCTATCCAAGTGGTCCGTTGTTCGATTACCAACGTAGAGAAAGGGAAAAATGCATCTTCAGTATACTGGATTTGATGGTTGTCCGTTGTCTTGTGATTGCACTGTGATACCTCTGCGGTGGCCCGCCGTTGTGCCAATCCTATATAAAGGGAGCCTCGCAATGTGTAGATGTCTAGTATGGATTTAGAGGCAATACCCTCCTTCCCTTACACAGCCGTGGTTTATAAGTCTCTGCTACAGGAGAGGTAAAGCGGATAAATAAAGAAGGAAAAATGTTACTTTTTGTCTTTCACATCGATTTGTTAATAGATCCACATGTCTCTTTCCAACAAAATGTGATGTATAGAATGTTCTTTTCCTGGTTTCTTTCAAACTCTTAGCGTTATTTTTAATTGGTTATTTTACAACGATTTATCAACTGCTATGGTTATCTAGCATCTGAGTGAGATGAAGGTGATAATGCCAGCATTTTCCCTTAACGGATCTTAGCATTATTAATACATCATTTGTATTCAGGAGCTGTGTATGAGTTGCACATTTACTCACTGTGCCTATATATAAAATCGTCACAAGTTCATTTTGCCTTGAACTTTTCTTCTTGAACCAACGGTGCACGAACTCCATTAAGGCTTCAAGTTTCATCTTTTTTTATTATGTGTCATGTTTCCAGTAACACAATTCTGTGAAGAATATGTTGACTTTCTTCCTGGTATCGATTTCAAATGAACTCTTATAATTTAGTTTTCTCTAGTCTCTCTTGCCTATAGTAGGCCTAATCATCATACCTCAAAAATATTTTGGGCTAACAAGCAAATGTTCTGATGGGGGCAGATAAAAAAGTGATTTTTTTTTCTTCAACCATGTTAATAATATCAAAAGAAGTGCTTATACTGCACTTTGGCCACTCGACCGCAATTATGAGGGCCGTAAAAAAATAAGTTCGCCAGGGGCCGTTGACAGAAAAAAACACAATTTCATTGAACAAATTTATTGGAACAGACACAGCAATTGTTGAGCTATTTTTCAATATATTTTCCATCGGAATTGAGACATTTCTCATATCATGGGATCGACAGAGTGAGGTGCAGACGCAATGAAATGCTGGTTCCGATCTGAGGCGGCTGACTTCCACGACACAAAATTTGATCTCACGGCATGACAAATGTCTCAATTCCAGTGGGGGATACGTTGACAAATAGCGCAACTATTGCTGTAGGCCCTATCTGTTTCAATAAATATTTCCATGCAATTGTGCTTTTTTCTACAAACGGACCCAGAGAAAATCACTTTCTGGACGGTCTCATAATTGCGGTCGAGTAGCCAAAATTTGTATGAGCACTTCTTATGACATTATTAACATGGTGGAAGAAAAAGAAATAACTATTTTATCTGTCCCCCCGTCAGAATGTTTGCTTGTAAGTGATCTATTTCGAAACTTCAAAATCACAAGCCTGTTCGATTTTTCGTGGAATGCCTCATACTTGGAACTGGGACTTTTTTTTAGCGTGTGGTGATCAATCAATCTTTAATTAGTCCCAAACTCGAAAAGTGTATGGTGAGTCAAAAACACGTATAATTGCAATAAATACATCGTCGTTAGAAAAATAATACCAACAGAAACATAACAAAATTATTGACTTTTATGCAGTGGATTATTTAGAGCTTATTTTGAACTGGCGATTTAAAAATACTGAAACAAATAGAGTGGTCCTCGGGAGGTAGTTTATTGAACAAGTCAATAGCAATCATTTTAACCATTTGTTGGATTTAGTCAATCTAGCATTTGGTACTATTAAAGAATAATTATAGCCTGTAGAATAACCATGGAGTTCGGATTTACTTCTATACTTAGACAAATTATTTCTGACATGGATTAGACACACACACACACACACAAACACATATATATATATACATATACATATACATATATACACACATATGCGTACAATAGGCAGCAAAATTTGAACCACTGATAATACGGATAGCCTTGTGATTATATTACTAGTCAATATTGTTTTATTTAATTTATTAGCGTGCTAATATACAGAAAGTAGCTACGACGTGTAAGATAATCACTGGAAGTATGGTTATCGTCCAGACTTAAGGAATTGAGACATTTTCTATACATGCTATGTGTTTAATGAACATATTATTATTATTATTATTATTATTATTATTATTATTATTATTATTATTATTATTATTATTATTATTATTAAATCTATAGGTTTGGAAGTAAATCCCGAAAAGACAAAGCATGTTATTGTCTCGTGACCAGAATATTGTACGAAATGGAAATATAAAAATTGAAAATTTATCCTTTGAAGAGGTGGATAACTTCAAATATCTTGGAGCAACAATAACAAATATAAATGACACTCTGAAGGAAATTAAACGCGGAATAAATATGGGAAATGCCTGTTATTATTCGGTTGAGGAGATTTTGCCATCTAGTCTGCTGTTAAAAAATCTGAAAGTTAGAATTTATAAAACAGTTATATTACCGGTTGTTCTGTATTGTTGTGAAACTTCGACTCTCTCTTTGAGAGAGGAAAAGAGATTAAGGGCGTTTGAGAATAAGGTTCTTAGGAAAATATCTGGGGCTAAGAGGGGTGAAGTTACAGGAGAATGGAGAAAGTTACACAACGCATGCATTGTATTTTTCACCTGACAGAATGGCGAACATTATATCCAGACGTTAGAGATGAGCGGGGCATGTAGCACGTATGGGCGAATCCAGAATTGCATATAGAGTGTTAGTTGAGAGGCCGGAGGGAAAAAGACCTTTGGAGAGTTCGAGACATAAATGGGAGGATAATATTAAAGTGGATTTGAGGGAGGTGGGATATGATGATAGAGACTGGATTAATCTTGCACAGGATAGGGACTGATGGGAGGCTTATGTGAGGGCGGCAATGAACTTCCGAGTTCCTTAAAAGGCGTAAGTAAGTAAATATTATTACTATTATTATTATTATTATTATTATTATTATTATTATTATTATTATTGTGATGGAAATGAAGAAGAAATATCGACGATGACGAACACGAGGTGATGACGGTTACGAGAAGACGAAACGACGAAATTTTCGATGGTACTGATGATGTAATTACGATGGCCGATGATTTTGATAATGCAGAAAAATAATTTTGTCTTTCTCTCCATTCACATCTTCTATATTTGCCTCTTTAGGAGACTCATCCAGCGGCCCGTCTGTTTAAATTGTTGCATTGGTTTCGTATAACATGTGTGTAATTTATAAAATATCAACAAATTTGAAATTGAAATTTAATTATGAATACCACATTACTCGTACAGTGAAACAACTTGTTTCTTCTACGGTGTAACTTACGCTGTGAGCAACCCACGGATTTGGGTGGTGTCGATTTTGTGTTGTCTCCTCAAGAGGAGTCTGTATTGTGTCTAGTCCACATTGTTACACAGCACGTACACCTTCGGCAATGACTTGCGTGCGAGCAGCTTCAAAAACTCACGATACGCAAAGAATAAGCGTTCCTTTCTGTGAATTTTCGTGCGTTCAACTTTTTGTGACTCCCACCTGCGTAATTAAACACGAGAGCTTTGTGGGAACAGTGGTCAAGCAACTTCAAATATTAAACGATGTTACGTAATACTTCGAATTTATTCATTTCTAAACATATGACAATTTACTTTTATATTTATATTGTTGAACTTGTTAAATTGATGATGAAAGAGTGGAACAGAGGAAAATTCTCTCCGGCACCGGGATTTGAACCCGGGTTTTCAGCTCTACGTGCTGACGCTCTATCCACTAAGCCACACTGGATTCCCAACCCGATGTCGGATCGAATCCTCTCAGTTTAAGTTCCACCTCTTGGGTTACCTCTAATGGCCTACCCTCATGCACAGCATCATAGATGTATGACAGTGGCACAATATCCACACATGTGCAGAGATACACTCGTTATGATATGCGAAAAATAATCACTTGTGATTTAAGACTGCGCTTATTCCATCGGATCCCGGCCACTTAGTCACTCATAACGAGTGCATCTCTGCACATGTGTGGACATTGTGCCACTGTCATACATGGCCATTAGAGGAAATCCAAGAGGTGGAACTTAAACTGAGAGGATTCGATCCGACATCGGGATGGGAATCCGGTGTGGCTTAGTGGAGCTGAAAACCCGGGTTCAAATCCCGGTGCCGCAGAGAATTTTTCTCTGTTCCACTCTTCCATCATATGATGACGCAGAATTTCTGCACTGAAATATCATACGTACTTCGGTACACCGTAATATTTGTTAAATTGAGACAAGTTGATTCTGGTTAATTGACCCGAACTCTTACCCCTCACATTTACATTTGTGATTGACGACGTCATGAAAAATGTTACATGCTACAAAATAGAGGTATTAAATGGGGTTTAATAGACTCTCTGCAGGACTTAGAATGTGTGTATTATCTCATCGTTTTTCAGAGATGCAAGAAAAAGTCTCAACACTTCTTAGAAATGTCTAGGATAGCTGGTTTGAAAATAAATAGTTATAAAATCAAATAATTACAAATTAATGTTAAATCATCAATCAAACTGAAAGTTTTGGAAATCAGAAAATTGATACAATTGAGTCAGTGGCATATTATCTTGGTAACAAAATGACAAAAGATGGAGGCATGCTAATAACAATATCGAGAAAGCTATCTCTGTCTTTGCCCAACTATATTCAATACGGAAAATTCAAGTAATATATCCAGGAAGACTAAATTAAAAATCTTTAATAAAAACGCCATGTTAATTCTCTTTTACGGTGCTAAAACTATAAATCAAGTGCACTGATCATACAAAAAGTACAGATTTTTTTATTAATCGATGAATCCAGAAAATTTTTAGAATTCACTGGGGATAAAAAAAAAGGGTAAAACTCTGTTGGCACTTGCAGGCGAAAAACCAGCTGAAATACAGGTTCGAAGAATGGAAATGCCAATGAATTGGCCACACATAAAGAAAACCCTATTCTGCAGTAGAAAACAAGCCTTGGATTAGAATCCTCAGGGACTTCGTAAAAGAGAATGACCTAAATCTTCGTGGAATAGAATTATATACGAAAACATGGAGTGTGACAGAAGGAGGTGGCATCAAATCTTACTCATTGGCGAACATTTACATTTGCCTTACATTCCTACGCAGAGTGACAGGACATATTAAGTAGGCCAAGTGTTCTTTGGCCCAATTGTAAAGTTCTGTTCAGTGAGCTAAAATATATAAATTAGCCTACATATTAGTTTTCTAGCAAGTAAAAAAAAAAACCGATTGTGATTTGTATAAAACGGGAAACATTTACGGGACAATAATGCTGATATAGGCCCACCAACTTCTTATTATCGATTGGAGATGAGGTCGCTCCTATCGCTACGAACAGGAAACATGCAACGAGTTCAGTAGTTCGGAATCCTGCTGTCGATAATCGAAACTTGGCATCCCACTAGACCAGTCCTCTCCTGCCGACGTTTAAGGTATACTGCTGAATGATGACGGAATGGAAATCGGATGAAACTTATAGGTCATTCCTTATCTCGTGAAACCAAATGTATTCGTGCGTCGTAACTTTTAGCCTAGATCATATATGTAACAGATAGCTCATCCCTATGTTAAAATCGGCAGCACTTTGAACAGAACAACCGCCAGGATCGCCACCCGTCCGCCGTAAACGAACACGAGATGGCAGTACAGTCGCTAATGCAATTCAAATGGGAATTATGACGTGACTCCTTATGTAACAACTAGATGGGAGCAGAGTAAACCTAACAAAAGTAGTTACCGTCAAAGCCTATAAGGCCGAACTATCTGGGTATATATCATCTAGGCTTTTAGTAAGAATTTTGTGATGGGAGTAAGCGAGTTTGCTAGCTTGCAAGTCGAAGCGTATCAAGGTAGGGAAGCTTCTCAGTTCAATTTTTCTTTCCCTTCACGTACAGGTAGGTTTCACGAGATAGCGAATGGTCTATAGTTCATGCCTAATATGGAGAAGCAAGAGAACCCCGAGATGAATCCCAACTGCGATATTGTCCATCACAAATATCACTATGAATTTTTCAACAGTAATCTCACTAGAGGTTTTGATTTATCTAGAGAAAATCAAAACTCGAGTGGGATTTAATTGACTATTACACGATTAGAAGAAAGTATATAAAGATTAGAAGTAACAAAGTACTCCAATACAATAAAATATTAATTGGCTTACGAAAATACAACTGTCTTAAAATGTATCAACTATAGAAGCTGACGATGTCATATCCAGGCCTTGTACACTGGTTTCTGACAAATAAGTATTATTATTATTATTATTATTATTATTATTATTATTACTATTATTATTATTATTATTATTATTATTATTGTACCATCTCAACATTACGCTAAATGGCAGTAGTGTTTTATGATTATGTTTTCTTGTTACCGGTATCAGTTGTGCCAACTATGGAATCATCATTGAACTCTATGGACTGTTACTAGTCAAGAAGGCATTGTTGATTCAGTTTCATTTTTATTAAAATGCAACATTCCACTTCAATTATCCGAATCCCAGTAATCAACGTCACTTGACAGATGATTTTCAATAAATCTTAATATTAAACAATCTCTGATACGTGACTATCCATAATATCATACAGCAGAAGCTATAACATAACCTAACTAATATACTGTACACAAGTGTTAGAAAAGTTTTAATTAACGACGATGACATAAAAAATAAACATGAATAATTTTAAAAGCAATAATTATTGAATGTACAATTTTCAAATTTGAATGTAGTTGGTGGTTCAATTGATGTTATATTGGACGTGTGCGTAATAGAAGTGAACTCGTTGATTTAGGCCTACATGGTGTATTCAACTTATTCAGAATTTCCGAATGAATAATTTTAAAAGGAATAATTATTGAATGTACAATTTTCAAATTTGAATGTGGTTGGTGGTTCAATTGATGTTATATTGGACGTGTGCGTAATAGAAGTGGAACTCGTTGATTTAGGCCTACATGGTGTATTCAACTTATTCAGGATTTCCGAATGGTGCTCTTCATTAATTCGTAAATCGGATTTCAGAAGATGCATAGGTATGATCAGTGATTTTTATTAATTCTTGTTCTTGAATGCCAATGCGAGTCATATTTGAAACTGCTGTGCATCGACTGGAGTGATTTGTAATTTTATATATATATATATATATATATATATATATATATATATATATTTTTTTTTTTTTTTGACGTCCAGACCAGCGCAGTTTCAAATGTTGGCAAACAAAGAAACAAATGCTAGGGACGCGATAAAATTAAACAAATGCTAGGGACGCGATAAAATTGTGCGATAAGCAGCCATGATTGGTTGAAATACGTCCTTACGTACCGTTCTATTGGTCAAAAGTAGCATGACGTAGTAAGAGTGTAATAGTCAATGAAAAATCCTAGTCGTGACATCTATTCGAACCGTACCGGCTTGCGTGACAAGTCAAAAATCTGGATCACACAGCCACCACAGAGAGTAAGCGTTGTTAATGAACACTGTTGACAAATATGTTCCGCGAGTTACTCTCATGGATGAGTAATTTGACGCTTTGGTGCTCGTCAGGCACATTGCAGTGGAAGCACGATTTTGACTATCCAGTTCATTTTATTGATGATCGTAATTATCGAAGAAGTCTTGGAATGTAGAAAGTGGAAACGGGAATATCGCGAGAAGTCCTGCCAAAACACCGTCTTACCACAGTCTACTATATACACTCACGAAGCTCAAGTTGTGAGGGTGCTAGAAATAATAGACTGTGCCAGTACTATTTCGCATTGTCTGTAATGAGGCGATATTAGCGATCCTAGTGGTGAGCAACTATCTATCGATGCATATTTACTATGTATTCAGCTTCGTGACTGTATATACTAGACTGTGGTCTTACTTCAGAATTCGACTTGCACTCACCGGGATTTGTGACAGTCTCTCCTGCGTACAAGACCGAATGTCGGAACATCTAACTTCGCGCCATTCCATTCGAAGTGATTAATCTAATCCGAAAAAGAAAGGTAGAGGAAGGGTGGAGTCTCCGTTACGTAGGCCTGTATTCGGAAATTGAAGTTTGGTAAAATGTCCATTAAAATTAGAATAGATTTTCTGCGGACGAGCTCGATATACATTAGGAAGATCAGTACGGCTCTGCTTTTAAGAATGGGGGAGTGGCACAAAAAGCGTGGGCGTTGTTCTTCCATCAAGCTGCCCAGCATCGCGTTACGTCACGCTCCTTCATATTCGGTAAAAACGTTCGCATTTTGACCTCTTCATTTCCTAGTAAATTTCAGCGCCGGTGGATACAGCGACCGAGATCCTCACTTCTCACTTTGGTACGCACATGTTTTAAACTCTCAACCAGGACAGTCGGCCACCTGCCTAGGCCTCGAACTGAGGACACTCTGCTCATTGTTCACTCCATTGTACTCCTTCTAAGACTAGATCAATATTTAATTGCAAAATAATGCCTGAATCCTCCTTTCTCTTGTCCTCTATTCACAGGAGTACATGCAAATCTATTCAATATTTGGTTCCGGGGACGCTGCTGACGTCATCTAAATACACGTAGTGTGTAACTGGAACGGAACGGTGTGGTTATTTAGCAGTCCTCCGTATTTGGAAACACTTCATTCCAATTTTGACTAGATTGAACCTTCTGTTTGCTTGCTCCGTACTATCATATTTAGAAACTGGTGACAACTTCAGGAATTGTCGTGGTTGCTTCCTCCGTAGGACATTAGCGGTTGTGATAACACGAAGCTAGAGTCCTAAGGAAGACTATGGTGCAATGGTTTCCCGTTGCTGTTGGAACTATTGTAGAGTAATGGAATGGTGGTAGTGTAAACGGGAATATCCCGAGACAGCCATACTGTATATTCTTCATTGCGCAAGATTAATTTCTCGTAGTCACGTCGGCATTTTAATTCAGATGTGGAGCATAGAAAGCCGACGCAATAAACTACTCAAGTTAATTATTTGTTTGTTGATTAATTCTGATTAAATCCACGTTACACAGTGCATCCTTACTCCCAATCCACAGTTGTACAGCATTATGATTTTCCCTTCCGCGCTTCACGCATTGCACGCTGACCAAAATCAGTTCCTGAGGTGAAAGACAGTCACAATAACGACTAGAGACCGTATTTCCATGAAAATGCATGTTTTTATATGCTTATTACACTTCTCAAACTTTGCAAACATTCGCTTTATAACTTATCGATTCCAATAAATCTTATTTTTTCTGTGTATCTTTGCATGTTTTTGGCTTTTTTGGGGGGGGGGGAGTAAATTCATGCATAATGCATATTTTGAAGATTTTAGATTTAATGGCACATATTTAGAGTTTACTGTATATTACACATTATGCCCTTTTCTGGCTTTAGGGTATGTATTTTGTTAACTTGCATAACAGTCCCTTTTATGAATGTTGCTTCGTACAATTTGGTATGTCCGTGTTATTTCTCTTTTGAGAAAAAAAAATGGAATAATTATACCGGTAATATGATTTCATGACATCCTACCTGACAACTAGTCTTTGGCAGGGTTTCCATACGTCCGGGCTTTGCCGGACATGTCCTCTTTTTAGGGTTAAATTTTTCGTTCGGGTGGGTTTTTAGACTTTGGATAATTGTCCGGGTTTTTAGGTTAAGTTTAAAATACGACGTTAGTAGTGAAGGAAAATGTCTCAAACTGAGGAGATAAAAAGACAGGAAGGAGCAATCCAAGCAAATATACTTGAAATCGGTGACGTCAAACTACACCTTCTACGCCCCATAATCCTCCGCGAAATACCGCCAATCGCCAAATATTCAATTGCTACTATCGGTTTCGTTCATACGTAAACGATATTAGCAGATTAGTATATCAATGTACATTTCACTGTATATTTATCAAAAATGGTACGGTTGTAACATGGTCTGAACACTTAATTTCCACATTTTTTCTTTTATAAAGAAAGATGTTGGCACTCCTTCATATGTTAAAGCATAGGGGGACATATCAACGGACATATTCTACAGTTGAGCCGAACATAATATTGTTTTATAAAAATAACACAAAATAGCAGTTCGAGGAGAAAGTTCTTATACAAAATTAACCGACTTCTTTGTAAAACCTGACAGCAATTTCACTTGTTTGTATTATTATTATTATTATTATTATTATTATTATTATTATTATTGTTATTATTGTTATTATTATTGTTATTATTATTATCATTATTATTATTACTATTATTATTATTATTATTATTATTATTATTATTATTATTATTATTATTTTGTCATTTAAGGTTAAGAAAATTACTACTAACAATATTTTTTAGCTTCAATAGTCTAAATGTTATACATATGTCAGTATTGTACATGATATATGATAGCAATCTGTTCGGAAGTAGGTGTCGATAAAGTTCCCTCTTTTTTTCTTGTCACAATATGGCAACCCTATCTTTTGACCTTCCACTGAACTGTCTCTTTGTTACATAGGAGCTTCCAATCCCAACTCTCACTCGTTACAAACCGGAGGTCAAAATATTGAAAGAAAGAAAGAAGCATCATGCTTGCAAACTGCATCTTGGTAACTCATACTTTTGTGTCCAATTGTGAACTTTTGCTGTAGCTAATGTCACAACTGCAAGAAGATATCTTGTGTCAAAATCGATTGAGGAAAAGAAATTTATAAAGACGGACGGTGTTGTAGTTTATTGTGATTGTTGTAATAAAGACGTAAGTGCTTGTGTATTTTGGGGCGCGCGATAGCGTAACGCTGCAAAGTCGGAAGGGGGCAGGTTCGATTTCCTGTGGGGTCATGGTCATGCGAAAATGCAAAAGACTTACAATCCCACCTCGTTTTGTCCCAAAGTTCTTCGCTTAAATATGCACCTGTCACCTGTGACGTAGAAAGATAATTTTCTATGGTCAAGAACGTGCTTCAGATAAACACATGAGCTTAAGTGAAGAAAATGGTATATCTACGCCGATGACATGGTGCTTGGGTCAACGGATAGGGAAGAGCTACAAGAATCAATACACAACCTCGCATCATGGGCCAACAAAAATGGTTTCGACATCAACCTATCAAAAACTATGCAGATGGTATTCAGAAAGGGTGGTCGACAGGCTGAAGGTGACCGCATCCAACTCCAGAACAATGCTCTTCAAATCACAAACGCCTACAAATACCTTGGAGTAACACTCCAAACAATAGTAAGATCCTTTAGAATACACACGAAAGAAAGAGCGGCAGGAGCAATAAGAGCTATCCATGACGTACAGAATATCATACAACTGTCGCTTGAAACAGCCATGAAATTGTTTGAAGCAAAAGTGCTCCCCACAAGACTGGTAGTGCATGGGTATCACTACAAACTCTGCAGAAGGTCAAACTATCACGACCCATCACCGGAATGCGTGTGTAAACTGTGTGACAAACCATGTGCAAGATACCACTTCAGTGAGTGTTTAAAGAGAAAATCGCTGCTGGAATACAGCAGAGCCCAAAACTAATGCACATTTGTGCGCACTTCTCCTTATTTAAGTGAAGAAAATGTTGAGAAATTAGTTAAAGTAGGCCTATGTTCTTTCAAAGTAAATTAAAAATGTAACATAATATATTCTGTCGGTTATTCACCATTTCCATTTACCCTATGTTCATCATTGTAACGTTATTGTAAACATCAAGCACGAATAAGTAATCCCTTCGTTATTTCAAATCAGACTGAGTTAAACTGCATGTATACAACACCCGAAAAACGCAGTCAACTTCGATGCATACGCCATGCGCATTGTGGGAGCAAACGTTCCTATACGTCCCATGGCGTCATATCCAGAGGACTTCATTTTTATTAATTTAAATTATGTGCAGGCTATACAAAGCATTGATGGAATGGCGAGGGGAAAATGGGAGAAAACCCTTACGGTAGTTTTTACTGCATAAACTTCCAGGTGTTATTAATGTTCTGTTAGTCCCGAATATTGGGATTTTACTATAAACTTGTTGGGATTCGAGGGAGGTACTGTATGAATAGGATATAGCAATATTGGTTCACTGTTGGTATAGTTCAGAAATAAAATGAAGTTGAGTACTATGTTTAAAGAGCTGCGGTTGGGCATGGATTCGACTCTCGTTTGAGCTGATTATCTGGATAGGTTTTCAGAATTTTTTTCTTACTGCAAGGCGAATATCAGGTAATTCCTGGGGAATCTTCGGCCTTATCTCGCCAAGTAGTATCTCGCTATCACCAATTCCATCGACTCTAGATATCCTATACCTGGTAAGGTTTATCTTGTCTCAGTAGTAATAAAACCAAGTCCCTTCTAATGAGGGTGGAGATTATAGGAGGATTGTAAATTTTCAGGATTCCTTTCAAAATCTTGTTATTGTACAGGCTGCCGGAACTCAATTTGTTGAAAGACAAGCTCAGTGACGGAACTACACAGTACGAAGAGAGATATTTTGTTATTTTATTTTGCGCTACAGAATGTATCAACTAGTCCCTTCCGCCACTGGATGGATGGACGGCATCGCTCCACTCCCTCCATCACCATAACAATACAGACGAAGTAAGACATATCTCCTTTCTCTCTCTTTTCACAGTGAGACAAGATACATCACACAGCCTTTAGTAGTTGATCCAGCGTCGTTAAATAACCGACTAAAATAATGTCAAAATTATTATTTCATATTAAGGTTATGACTGTGATTATTATTACTGTTTTTATTAACATTATTACTTATTTCAATTGTAATTTTTCTCATTTAACTTTTGATTTATAGATTCCTGTTTGAGTTTGTGTCATTTTTTTTTTTTTTTCAAATAATAAATTTCAGAAAATTCGCTTGGCAAATTGTGAAGACAAATTATTTATAATCAATGTTACACACTTTGTTTCCAGTCCACTTTTGTCATTTCGTGGTAGAAAATTTGTAGAATGGAAAATAATCGTCCCGTTCGACTTGCTTTCTTCCCAAACCTATTACAATCCACTTACTGGAAGTACATCTGTCCCAGTCTCAAGAAATTGTACCCCAAGCCACAACATTCTTGCTCGTGCAGGTGTTTGCGGTGAGAATATATGGAAAACTATCAGACGTAATAAACAGTTTGTTTGATATCAATATTGCGTGAAAGTGGGACATGTGCATCCTGCCGCAGGCAGCCTCAACAATTGTTATTACAGCCTTCGACATCTCATCCGCCATACGTATTCACATTTTAATAGACCAAATAATGCAATACTAACTGCGTCTGCTGCTGATAAACACCTCACAGTCTGTCTGTTTGACAATGTCCCTGAATCCATTATATAAGAGCTCCTACGCTGCTGCATAAATGATACAACTTGATCCACATACCTAAGTTTAACCATGAACTACTACACAGACTGTCCTAAATTTCACATCGTTACTGTTTCATGTGTTGCCATCAGCCATAAGATTTAGGAGTCATTGAAACCTGTTCTGGCTTCAGCATTACAATAATACACTGCATGTTTAAAAATTAGTTAGTAGTTAATTTTTGCGTCCTCGAAATCTTTTACATCTGAATTTTGTAATTGGAGAAGATCCGTATAACTGTTTTTCTTATTTTGTAGACAAGTACTTGATGAGTATCGATCATTTTTTAAATTATATTTCAACTCTGACACTTTAATCTTACGCATATAGGGCGTTTCCGAACTCTACCGAGAAACTTCAAGAAGATATTCGGAGCAGATATCTGAACATTTTGAGATAAAGAAACAACGGAGTTATCAGGTAAACAAAACACTGACAACTACGTCATCACTAGCTCATGTTATAGGCTAATTCCTTCTCTTTCATGCTCTGGGTATGAAATAACATGTTCTCATTCATAGTTGAAGAGGTGTTCCTATCTCACGGCCAGCCAGATCACCTGAAATTACACCTGTGGAATTCTTTTTTGTGGTAACACATCAAAACTCTAGTGTACACAACGTCTGTAAGAGATGAATTAGAACTTGTTGCTCGTATTATTGCCGCCTATGATGAAGTGTGCACTAATCGTGAAATGCTAGAGCGGTTGCGTCAGTCCACGTTACGGCCTTCGAGACTTCGTCGTGATATTTATGGATGACATTTTGAACATATCATGTAATTCATGTACCATATGACAAATAAATAAAATTCTAAAATGTATGTTGTATTATTGATGTTTCATGTGACCCAGCATGTATGCATACCCGATAACTTAGAAAGGAGTCTTTATTGTCCGTGTGTCATCTATATCAAAACACCCATATTCATCCTCCAAACAACCCCTTAAAGTTTGGCGGTAGAGTGCGGGAACACTCTGTATACGAATTCCTCTTAGAATCCTTACAAATTATACCCTGTCATAGATTTGAATAAAAGCATTTATTCTCTTATGATAGCAATTCTAGATCTGTAAATTCAACGCACTCGTGCTTGATTCTCGGCAAGAAAGCAAATATTTCCGTCTGTTTGAGACTACGGATGAGGAAACGAGAAATGAGAGCATAACACACAGAAATTTGTTTTTAAAAACTGCTCGTGAAATTCGATTTCTTGTATTTAAGTTTACCGGTTACCACTTTAAAAATGAAATTGGGATGGAACTACTTCCAATTGTCTGAAGAAAATGCTTGCAGTACAACAAACTTGAGTTTTTTAATCATTAAGTAGATTCGTACAACGCAAAATAAGCTTTCCTTATTGTCTGTGTTCACCGATTTTTATTTATCAAAATTAGATCGAAAATGTTTAAAATAATATTTTTAATTTTGTTCGTCTGACGTAAAATAAGGACATTGTATTTTTATTTTTACCTGTAGAGCTTAAATATTTCAAAATTTTGTTTTTGTAATGTTAAATAAAAATCATTATTATTTTTATTCTCTAGAATATCCAATTGAAGTGGGAGTGTACAAATATTTCTTAATATTTTTAATTTATTTTGAATTAAGGGTATCATCCTGAGTCTTGAGACATTTGTATTGTTTTTAAAGTTCAATATAATAGAATTTCTACAATTCAATAAAAGTCACTGAAATGAGGAAAAATGCTGAAAAAATTCTGCAGGTTACCATTGCAGGTATATTATACTATACTTCGGGGGTCTGCACATGGGCTACATCTTATATCATAATCATAAAATTAGGTCGTAGTGTTCAGTTTTCAATTTTCCAAAATTATGTTTAACGTGAAATGAACGGTATTCATTGCCAGTTCTCTAACATAGTTTAAACTTAAAAATTAAACGGTATATCATATTTTTTATTTTTTTTTACTAGCGTAAAAACAATTTTCATGGTAATGACCGTCCAATTATGGTTTCTCAGGGCAATACAACCTAGTGTGCACTCCCTACTGATTATAGCGTTGCACAATCTCACATTTCGCATATTTTAAAATGCACGTTTTACTGGAAAACTATTAAAAATACAGAAAAATGGTGTTACACTTTTTTGTTGTTCTTTACTAAACGAATCATCCATTAGAATTAATGACATAATTTACGGTTCACCTGTATATAGGGCGCACAGTGGGCGAAGCGTGCCTAAGTGTAGGGACCCGGCATCCCTCGTAAAACCAGCCAACCAGATGAAATAATAATAGTAAGTGCAATAAATGATTTTTTCTTGCCTGCAGCGAACACTCAGAATATAAGATTGTGTTCAAAATAGCAATGAAAACTAATTATATAATGATAATCATAGCAAATTTAGGTAAAACTAAAGTTTTTTTGTGCCGTATTAGGAATGTTTTAGGTAGTGTGAAGTAATAGTTTAATATAAGTGTCATGTTATTAATAAAGAGATTTTTAATTTAAACTTTCCTAAATATATAATTTTCTTCTGGTTTACTATTGTACCCCACATGGTAATCTGTGTATACAATACAGGGTGTTAAGAAAAGAATATCCAATATTTTAGGAGGTCCTAGTATGCATAAAAAGAAAAAAAGTCTAATAAACATGGGTCCTACAACATATACTTTCTGAGGTCTGAACACATGTTCATAGAAGGTGCTCTATGTGACGTCCATTCATGGCAATGCATTCCTCTGACCTTCGGCGTAAGGAATCACACACTCTTTGAAATTGACCTGATTGTTCTTGATAACCAAAAGTCTAGGGGATTTCGATTTGAGGAACGAGGAGGCCAAAGTATGGGGCCTCCCCAATCAATCCAGCGGTCCAGAAATGTCAGGTGTTCACGCTCATTGCGGAAAAAATGTCCTGGTGTGCCATCATGCATAAACCACATCTGTAGTCTTTGCTGACATGGCACATACTCCAGCAAGATAGGCAATACATTAATTATAAAATCCTGATAAAGAGCCCCAGTTAATCTCTGTGGTAGCACGTATGGCCCTTAATCTGTCGCCAAGAACGCCTGCCCATACGTTGATTGAGAATCGGTGCTGATGCCTTGTTTCTTCAACTGCATGGGAATTTTCATCAGCCCATACATGCTGATTACGAAAATTCACAACACCATCTCTGCTGAACCCCGCTCATATCCGCAACCAAACTTTTCTTTTCAGTATTCCTTGCGACGTATCAGTATTCCATGCCAGGCGTGTCAACTACGGTATGATTATCTGGTAGCCTGCTGTATTGTAGGGCAGAAAAATGCATTGCCATAAATGGATGTCACATTGAGCACCTCCTATGAACAAGTGTTCAGATCTCAGAAAGTATGTGTTGTGGGACCCATGTTTATTATATATTTTTTCTTGTTTTGGTGTATACTATCACCTCCTAAAATATTGGATACTTTTTTAACACGCTGTATATACAGAGCTTAGTATGAGGACAGTTCAGATTATTCACGGCAATTTCAAAAACTGCAGCAAACTTCTAAATATTGTACACAATTTTAGAAGAAACATACAAGCAAACTTCTTGCATGTGGACTGAGACGGAATGGTATGTTTAATATTTTCTGATTAGGCTGTTTATAACTATAATGAATGCGACTGATTGCATTGACAAGCTGAAGTACCGGTATATAGCCTATTCAGAAAGAGAAATATATAATATTTTAACATCGGAATGAATACAAGAACTATAAGCAATTCTTTTCGTCGATAAAAGTGAACAAACAGCTGTGCGCACAAATTGAAACCAACAATATGAATACATACAAGTAATAAAATAGTTCGTTTGGCTTTCTTGACAGTCTCTTCACAACAACTCTTCAGTCCTCGCCTCCTATTTCCAAGCGGTATCTAAAATATCGCCTAGTTGACACTTTCACACTCTTGAAGATGTCTGTCTTGCGTACGTGTCTTGTAGAGTGCCGCTATCCTACGCAGAAGAAATTCTCATATGCAGTATATGCTTACTTAAACGTCATATGAGTCATTCCTGCCACAGAATATACTGTGTATATATATCTTTTACATTGCTTAGTAAACATATGCAGAATAAACATCAGGTCATCTCGAAAACATGGTATCAACTGACTGATAGTTGATGATCAGTATTGAATGCATAGAAACAGCTCATGGAATTTCAAACGATAACAAAATGTTGTAGATTTACTTTTAAAACCATTTATCTTCATCTGTGCATTAAGGTCCAGTTATAAATTTTATTCAAATCCATTTGAAAAACATCCAAACCTGAATTATTTCTAATTTTTTTCATAGACAATGCAGTAGTCTGCAAATAGCCTCATATTGGATGTAATATATTGACATTAGTCATTTACTTATATTATAAAGAGTAATGGCCCAAGAACGGTACCTTGTGGCACCCCTGAATTTATATCTCCAATTTCCGATATTTCGTGACCTTCTCTAACTCTCTGGGTTCTACCTTTTAAGAATTCTTGGATCCAAACCACCACTCTTTCATCTATTCATAGCCTACTTAATTAATTTATTAGCATGTCGTGTGGCACCAGATCAAATACTTTCGAAAAGTCAATCACAACTGCATCGATTCTTCCGCCTCTATCTCTTCAGCTACATCCTGAACCAGCTACGTAATTTTATTATTAAATGAGAAACCTCCACTAAAACCATGCTGGCGGTTGTAAAACCGGTCTTTAGCATTTAGATCACGACGAATATAATCCGATATCAAATTCTCCATGATTTTACATACGTCGGATGTAAGGCTATTCGGTCTGTAGCTTCCGACATCTACTTTATTTCCACCTTTATGTATGTGTAAAAATTATAGCGCTTTTCCAGTCACATGAAATATACGCATTAAGTATGGAATTATGGCCTCGGAACATAATTTAAGAATTGTCTGACGAACTATGTGGTCTACTCTTCTCGACACTAGCGACATCTACCGTATGAATTATGCTCTTCGAGTTTGGGCGATTAACGGTAAGTGAAGGGCCCTGTCATTGTACAAAATATATCTACGAGTTTGCTGCAGTACAGCGGATTCACACACAGGTTTGTTGAGTCTTTACGTGAGATCGGTTTGTTGTCGATAGAGTGAAGTGAATAATGTTCCTCATCAGAAAAAGGTCCTTATATTTCAACCGTTACATAAGAAAAGGCAAGGGGCACAACCGAGTGTTGCGAAGTATGAAAAGTAGCCCGTGCGTAAGTGATGATAATTAACACGATCTGTATTGTAGGCCTCTCTTCTCACTGCATTTTTCTCATAATGCAAACTCTACATCATTTGTGTTTAAAGGAAACGTGAATGCCTTAACGGGAATAGATCCGTGAATACTGAGAAACATTCTCAGTTGCGTTTTACCGGAAGTACTACATACAACAATTCTCAACATGTGTTCACTACTGAAGATTAAACGTCCATAAAAGATTTTCATTGCGGATGTCGTAGTGATATATTTACTATAGTTTGTCAGCACAAGATGTTCTCTACAGCAGTGGTCTTCGAACTTGTGGAGTCCACTGCTCTCCCTTGACCTCTACATAAATTCCCGCGGTAACTCTGTATAAAAAATAGGTGTCATAAAAATGACACGTACTTTCTCATTACACATTTCTCCCTTTCCGTAACAAGTAAATTTCATTAATGCAGTGGGAATGGTGCTATTCTTTACAGTTTTTTGCTTCGACTGTCCGATTCCCGCTTCGGTTGCTTACTTTTTTCAGATTTTCCCCAACCGTAAAGTGAATGTTGGGTAATCACACGACGAATTCTTCAAATATTACCTCATTATCACAAATTCCATCGTCGATGAATAATGTTGAAGTTGATATAGTGACGTTAAATAGGCAACTAAATATAATTCCATAATGATTCGACTTAAGGGGAGATTTAAAGCCCTAACTTATCGACGTTAAAAAATCCATATGAATGTCCCATTATCTCAGAAACTATTGGGTTTAAAAATGTGATCTTTTTACAGAATATTTATTCACTCCATTTGAATATACTGATCATCATTAGTTTTGTGTATATTGATTAGAAAAGAATTATTTTTATATGCGTATTTTAAAATTTGTAGATATTTTATTTTTTTTTTAAGATTAACTGTTTAAGAAAATTTAACAAAAGTAGATCCATATCATCACAGTATTGTCTAAATTATGCGGTAAAAAGTGTATGTAGATGTGACTAATAGTTTGAGAAAATGGGGCACATATATTGAAAAAAAAAACTTTTCAGTAAATGGCGTTTAAAGTAAACATTTACTTAACAATATAGATATATGTACAGATAGTTCTAATAGTATATTACGATACAAGGTTGGGAAATGCTTTTTACAAAATGAGGAAAAGTTTGAAAAAAAAACGAGTTTTTCAATATCCGAAATTTTGTAATGAAGCTCACAAACGTGTATTGTACAGTATTTTTGCACTATAGTATATTCTGAAAATAATATATTTCTTTAAATCTCTATTGTGTGCCTCGTTTTATGGTGACAACGCTGTTTAGTTATTTTAGCACTCTGATTATTATATTATTTATGTATTTGTTATATTAAGAATTTTAGATAAGGGCGCAAATAGCCATAGTAGCTGACGCGCCCTTCTTAAACCCTACTCTTTAAATCTTAATATACAGTACGTACATTACACTATGAATAGCTGAATGAAGGGTAGCAGTCTGGCCAACGTACAAACTTCACCATTAACTTCAATGTGAAGCAGTAAATATGATTCAGGTACTTGTAATATTTCCTGTTCAATTGGAATAATTTTTATTTATTTTTGTTAAGTGAAGTTTAAATTGTTTAAATAAAGTTCAGTACATTTCAGATCTGCCGTCGATTTGCAAAAGGGGACACGTTCAAGATAACAAAATGTTGGAAAATCGCAAAAAACCATAACAGACTTAAAACATTAAAATATTCATGGATCCTGAATGTATGTATCCATAGTGATCTAATTAGAAAAAAATATATGAACATTTCAATTTGTTAACTTAGTTATAGTTTTTGCGATTTTCCACACTTTGTTATTTTGGACATGTCCTCTTTTGCAAATCTACGACAGAAATACGGTGATTTGTTTCGTATAAGTTAATGTATATTATTTAACATTGCTTTTCGCGTATGAATTTTATATGCATTGTAGGATTGTGGCATATATAGACGGCAGTGCTTTTCATTACAACTCTAGAGCAGTTATTTGTAATATTTCAACATACTTACCTAGGTTGGCAACTCTGAATTCAGTAAAATCAACTTTAAATCTTGACGGCCGTTTGCTGTAACGATGAGAAAGCACACTATCATGCAAAAAAGTTATTTTAAAATATTTTAATAAATCAAATAATAAATTAAGCAGAATGAGGCATAGTATATTCAGATAATAAAAATCGAAGTTTAAAAATTTTATCAGTTAGGCCTCTTTGACTAGTGTAATATTTCTTTCTTATGAATAGAAATGAGCTAATGTTTAAATAATGTATTTTAAATACTTGTGTAGTAAATATTTGGATGTTGTTTAATAAAAACAAACCAATTTAATAAAAAAAAGATCCATATATTTAGATACTGTCAAAAATCAAAATCAGTATTTGTCACTTAAGACCTTTAAACCTCCCTTTAAAACTTGAAAAAAAATAGTTGTTTCATATGACAATGTTTGTTCTTCGTTCAATAACCTCAGAAAGCTATTAAGTGTTTCTATATAATTAAATTGTATAAAGTCATTGACAAACAACAAGACGTTTTTGATCTACAGCATGATTTGGACAGACTATATAGATGGAGTATCGATAATTTTCTTCTGTTAAATCTTAATAAATGTTGCTTTATGACATATTCTAAAAATAAGACAGTTCCTCAAAATTCGTATGAAATTAATGGTGTGAAGTTACCTGGAGTAGAATCATTTAAGGATTGGGGTATTTATTTTACACAAACTTATGTTTTAAAATGCACTTAAATCACGTGGTAATTGATGCATATAGAAAATTAGGATTTATAATCAGAAATACAAAAGAATTAAAAAATATAAATACTATTGATACTCTCTATAAAACTATGGTTAGAAGTAAGCTAGAGTATGCGTCTGTAATATGGTCACCTCAGTTCCAGTCCCATCAGATGCAAATAGAAAAGATACAGAAAAGATTTTTACGTTATTTGTATTTTAAAAAACATCACGTATCGTCTTATGACAAGCAAATTTCATATAATCAGTTACTTTTTAAATTTAATTATAAAACTTTAAAATCTCGACGATTAATAAATAGCAAAATTTTACTCTATAAGACTGTTAATGGTATATTGAATAACTGTGATTTTCTTAAATTCCTTCAGTTCAATGTAAAAAGAACAGAATTACGTCATAGGCAAACTTTTATTATTTCTATTCCTAGAACTGTTTTCTTCAAGAACTCTCCATTGTTTGTTATGTGTAATACTACAACTCTCTGTCTTTAAACTGTGATTCTCAATTGGATTTCAGTTTAACAATTGAAAAATTTCATACAATATTAAAAAGCATTTTATTTCCTTAGATATTTAAATTATGAAGAAGTGTATTATAATGTTTTTACTCAAGCTTTCAAATAATTTTGCATCATTATATTGACATTTGGCACTATATTAACTGTAATATTATATTCTAGCATCTATTAGCATTATGTATTTTCTTTCTTTTGTTTGTGTTGTTTGTTTTGTTGTTTTTTTCTCTCTTATTATGTATTTTGTGTATACATCTGTGTAAGCCACCTGTAATTGGAAGCCTGCTTCTGTTGGTGGTGGATTTAAAATAAAATAAATAAAATAAAATAATAGATCTATTTCAGAGCAGTAAAAATGCTGTTCCGAAGTCTTATTATTATTACTGTTATTATTGTTACTATTATTTTAATAAGTATTATTACTTTCGATTTTACTATTTTATTGGGGTTTCATAATTGTCTGATGTTAGTAAGTTGTTACAAAATTATGCACGTAATTCGTAACACTTCATTACTATGCATGTCTCATACTTAATAATTCATTATTTTACATTCATTGATACAAGCGCTCTCGATTCATTAGAGCTGTTCTCGTCACCGTGCGTGCAGCGTCTTCTGGCGGATGAGCAGTTGGCCTCGAGCTGGGCGTTGGCCGTGAACGTATTGTGAAAGGGAGTCTCATGCAGTGGACAAGAAAGGTAGATGACGAGATTGCAAGCTTCACTAGGGGTTAATAATCCCTCATTCTTAAAAAAAATTACGTTATAGCAAAACTATTCCTATTTCTAATTTTAATCGGTAATTTAACGACGCTGTAAAAACTACGCGAGTATCTTACATCCATGGGATTGAAGCTAGTGAATGATAGTTCGCGAGATTAATTCGCCATGGAATTACCTGACATTCGCCTTATAGAGAACCTAATCAAATATTCAGTCCAAGCGCGACTAGAACCCACGCCCGAGCCTAGCCTGAGAGCGACTTAAATATTACACTTAATCTAACAATAACCCAGACGCTGCTTAAGAGCGAGTTTGGCACAAGAGCTGACATCTTAATAAGAAATATTCAAGTACTTCTCATAACACCCAACTAACGATGACATCATATTTTACATATTGATTTGAAGAGCACGGGGGGAAAACTTGACAAGTCAAAAATTACCAATTTTCTGTTTTAGATGTCATGTAATAGCTCAGGTAGTGTAAGTAGATTTGTGTAGTTTAATTGTGCAGAATGCCGTGTGGCGTAGGTCGTGTAAATGAACCTAAAAGGGAGGGGATAAACTAAGGGAAAGAAAGAAAGAAAGAAAGAATTGTACAGAATAACAACCTCATTAGTCCAAAGAGATTTGGAGAAAGATAACCCAAAGATATAAATATAAATGGTCTTGAAACTTTTAACTTGCTCCACTGTAAAAACAGCAAAACGTGACTTACAGGTTTTTCCCCTGTACTTTTCATATTGTTTTGTATACTCTATTAAATTAATTTAAAATCTTGGTTATTTTCTCGGCAGAACATTGGCTTGCGTATTTAGTAATAAAATTATTCATTCATTAGTTTTATGTTTGTCTTGGATTTTGGCTGAAATAGTTAGCGATTCTGACTCAGAACAGAAGTGGAAATTGATCATTAATGACACTAGATTTCGATTAAAGCCTTGGTTTTCCTAAACCGATGCATGCGACGTGCGAGATGCGAGGTCCGCCTCGCACAAATCTGGACAACACGAGAGATAGTGAGTGGTTTCTATAGTTGCGAGGTGCGCGGACCTCACAAGTCGCGGCCATAGAAACCACTCACTATCTCTCGTGTAGTCCGGATTTGTGCGAGGCGAGCGTCGCATCTCGCACGTCGCATGCGTCGGTTCAGAAAAACCAAGGCTTGAGATTATGTTCGTCGTTTTGTGTTAGCCCTGTGCTTTCAATAAACAGTGGATTTGTGCAGTACATTACTATAGTAGGCCTATATTTCAGATTTGAATAAAGGGCGTCCAAACAGAACAGAAAA
The DNA here is from genome assembly GCF_040183065.1 of Periplaneta americana. Lineage (NCBI taxonomy): Eukaryota > Metazoa > Arthropoda > Insecta > Blattodea > Blattidae > Periplaneta > Periplaneta americana. Next base: position 49,149,744 of record NC_091126.1, read on the forward strand.
ACACAAAATGTGTATGCATCTTAATTGAACGTGCGTTTTCAAGTTGATTCTTTCAATATTCTCTCCAGATTGCATGCGTGCGCGCATGGAAAATTGAACCGTGGGGATGCACCTTTATGCCTTGGTTTTTCTGAACCGACGCATGCGACGTGCGAGATGCGAGGCCCGCCTCGCACAAATCCGGACTACACGAAAGATAGTGAGTGGTTTCTATAGTTGCGAGGTGCGCAGACCTCGCATCTCGCAGTTACAGAAACCACTCACTATCTCTCGTGTATTCCGGATTTGTGCGAGGCGGGCCTCGCATCTCGCACGTCGCATGCGTCGGTTCAGAAAAATCAAGGCTTTAGTGTACCTGGATATGCCCAAATCTTTACGGGTATTTCATGCTCCCCAAATCACATCTAGTAAGTAAATGAAGAACTGTAAATAATTGACTAATTCATGAAAGCTAATAAATTAAATTTCTAGGTTGAATCATGTAAGAAATAAAGATATTAGGGGAAAATGAATTCCAAAGAATACATAATAAGAAGAATTGAAAGAAAACAGTTAAATTGGATTGTATACCTCTTGAGAATGACGGAGCAAAGATGACAAAAAAACATACGAATGAAAACCACCAAGGGGAAAAAGTGAAATAGAAGACATGATAAGGAATATAAGAACTTACTTACTTACTTAATTACTTACTTACTTAATTACTTACTTACTTACTTACTTACTGGCTTTTAAAGAACCCGGAGGTTCATTGCCGCCCTCACATAAGCCCGCCATTGGTCCCTATCCTGAGCAAGATTAATCCAGTCTCTATCATCATATCTCACCTCCCTCAAATCCATTTTAATATTATATTCCCATCTACGTCTCGGCCTCCCTAAAGGTCTTTTCCCTCCGGCCTCCCAACTAACACTCTACATGCATTTCTGGATTCGCCCATACGTGCTACATGCCCTGCCCATCTCAAACGTCTGGATTTAATGTTCCTAATTATGTCAGGTGAAGAATACAATGCGTGCAGTTCTGTGTTGTGTAACTTTCTCCATTCTCCTGTAACTTCATCCCTCTTAGCCCCAAATATTTTCCTAAGCACCTTATTCTCAAACACCCTTAAACTATGTTCCTCTCTCAAAGTGAGAGTCCAAGTTTCACAAGCATATAGAAGAATCGGTAATATAACTGTTTTATAAATTCTAACTTTCAGATTTTTTGACAGCAGACTGGATGATAAGTTTCTCAACCGAATAATAACAGGCATTTCCCATATTTATTCTGTGTTTAATTTCTTCCCGAGTATCATTTATATTTGCTACTGTTGCTCCCAGATATTTGAACTTCTCCACCTCTTCAAAAGGTAAATTTCCAATTTTATATTTCCATTTCGTACAATATTCTCGTCACGAGACATAATCATATACTTTGTCTTTTCGAGATTTACTTCCAAACCTATCTCAATATAAAAACTAGGGATCTGAAAATGTAAGATGCACAAGGTCTAAGGCTTTGGGAGATGACGGAAAGAGAGCAGTGTGCTGCATAATCCGATATATTTGTCTGTATGTATATTGTAATATAATTAAGTTATAACAACAACCCTGATGTCCCCGCGGATGAAATAGTCCCTACTTGTATAAAGTAATAAATATTTACAGCAAAGTTCTAAGTCATTAGCTTATTTTTATATTTGTTTGTATGCAGTCTTAATTATTTCCTTAGAAATTCTTCTTCGTCTCTTTTGTCTCTGTAAACATCAAGAAGCAGGGTTATTGCTCTGCATGCACCCTCCTGAGGCTGAGTGGTTATTTACTTTCATCTCGTTTTTCATCATTTATCTTAGACACATTGTCTGACATTTCCTTGCAGCCATCCACGTAGAGTGCATGCAAGGCTAACTCGCAAGCAACGTGTTATCATCATTAATTTAATTTCTTGAAGCCGAAAGTTTAATTTCTCTGAGACGAATTTCATTCCAAGGGAATTTGACAACTTTCTCACGAGATATCCACATACTTTTATAATAATAATTAGTAATATAGTAATAATTTTATTAGGGGAATCTGGAAATGGGTGTATAAAGATTTAATTATGTTGAAAAATGATTCTGAGAAAAATTCTTAATAGCACTCAGGTCACGAGCTCTAAGTATCCACTGTATCTTAAATAAAAGCCCGTCGTCAAATGTGAGCATGCTTCTACGAAAGATCAATTTTATTTTTTATTATGAAATGAAAATTATAATCACTAGACAACTATGGTGTAAAATTACAAATTATTTCCTTGCATTTCAGAGGTAATCATCTTATTACAGCCCATATAATTATGGCAGCTATGAAAACAAATACTGCTCAAAATTACATATTTGACTTGCTTGTTTGGTGTTAGAATACTGTCTGAGTGAGAATATTTTCTTTATATTCATTGGTTTTTGCAAAACTTGCCGTTAAATGCATTGGTTCTTCCAAGACATTTGCCGTTATGTATTAATTGCTCATTTAATAGTACATTATGCAACGAGCCTATAATGATAGTAATTAAGACGCGAATATGTTTGTTTATGAAACGAGCGCAAGCGAGTTTCATAATTTTCATACGAGCGTCTTAATTACCATTATAGGCAAGTTTCATACGACTTTTTATGCTCGACCATATTTCTAACTTGAAATTATTCAGAAGTATTCATTTTATTCCTATCTAACTGAAGAGTGGAAGTGACCTTGTACATCGCTCGTAAATTGTGAGATGTGCGCAGACGCGAAAGTATTGATTTTTTTCCGAGGAACAATAATGTCATTGACCTTGATGTAATGTAACATGAACTAATTTTGATATAACTTGGAAATTGATTTAGAATTGAAAAACGAGATGACAAATTGAATTTATTTGAATATTATTTACAATTAACGCTAATTATTATAGTAACAGAACATAACCTTCTGCAACAGTATTGGATTTCCAGCCTCCGTGACGTTTCCCTCGTTGTCTTTCGATTGCATATCCGAGAATAATCGAAAACCTGAACTTTAATGAATAGGTGTACTTTAATGACATTCATTAAAGGACTGCTAGCAGGTGTATAATTACTAAATTTCGGCATGGTCGAGCATAAAAAATATTTCACGATATTTATTCATTTCTTATTGAAAAAATTGACGTTATTTATTCATTACTTGTTTCAAGATGATTAATACTGTAATATATTGATTGTTTGTTCCGACACTTGTCTTGTTCTATCATAAAATTAAACGACACGAGATGTATTCCAGAATTACCTTATTTTTAATATACGTCTGTAAATATTTCAGACATTTCATCCCAAGTATTAAACATCGGAAAGTCGTATGCCTTATCTTTGCCGTTTGTTATTTTTACCTTGCATAACATGAGCGTGTAGGACAACAGGTGTTAGTACACGCTACCTTCAGACACCACACATTGCCTGAACTACGCAGTACGTCCGCAACAATAAAGAACATTGACGTACGCAGACCTGTGTTTGATATTCATAAAGTTTGTCATTTAATTCCGTGTTCATTGATCACATGAATTCGGATCATGTGTGTGACTTTGTGAATATACAATAATTTATATAGACTAACTGAGCCGTAAGAATTCTATGCCATTGCTTATATAATCCTTGTAACATCAGGTATGTAAGTGCGTAAGCAGCACAGACAAGCAAATGCTTTTATATATTTATTTTAAAATGGTCTGTGAGGCATATGCAAACGAGTTCTGCAGTTAAATGTGTTCTGTTTCCCCGAAATTACAGGGTAGACAGGAGCTCACAGATTTATCGTAGACGGGGTTTGTGAGAATTAGAGAAAAATGTTTTCATCACAGTCATTTTTATATGGAACTTTCATATTCCTAGCAAAAATTAAACTAGATAAAACAAAATTACCATGATCGTTGTTCCATTTACACTTTAGGCTACTAATAGTTAAAGATATTAGTGAAAACGTTACAAAAAACAAACATATGACGATATCAGTTTCATTACACAGGGTTGTTTCCGATCTCTGATAACGAAGTTGAATGACATGTGCGTCAGGAATCACACCGACATGTCGACAGCTGAATTGCGGCGAGAGGTGACAGACCGGTAGTGAGTGATTTCATAATCAGAGTGCACAGTGTATCACAGTAGCAATGCCCAAGAAAATCGAGCCTTTTTGGGAGGGGTACATAACAACCCTTTTCTATGCCAAGTACAGTTACGTGAAAATCATAGGAGTCTGCAAAAGACGTCGTTTCGTTATTTTCAAGAAAGCCATCTTTTGTGTACCTAATAAGACTGGCAAAGCTTGGATGGGATTAATTCCAGAGTGGAAAAAGCTAGCAAATCCACCCCCCATCGCAAGTCGCTGCACCCCACAAATTAATTCCATTCGAGGTTTACCAGTCTTATTAAGTGCACAAAAGATGTCTTACTGGAAATAACGAAACCTCGTTTATTGCAGGCTTCTTTTATTTTCACTTAACTGTACTTGGCATTGGAAAGTGTCATAATGTACCCGTCCCAAAAAGGCTCGATTTTCTTGGGAATTTCTGCTGTGAGTCGCCGTCCATTCTGACTATGAGATCACTCGCTACTGGTCTGTCACCTCGCGCCACAGTTCAGCTGTCGTGTGACTCCTGACGCACATGTCATTCAAATTCGTTATCAGATCAGGAACAATCCTGTAGGATATGACACATCACTCGGAAACGGATTTCTAGATGCTAAAAGGGAGAGATTTAGGACTTTATAAAATCCATTTTAGGACTTTTAGGAGTTTATATAAAATTAACAATCATCTTAATTTTGGTAAATATTCCATTTTAGGTGGACTATATGTAAAAATAAATAGCCCTGACAATGAGTGCTACTGAACAGAAGACTCAAATTATATCAGTGAAAGAGACTGATTGCTGATTGATCAGTTTAATTTCGCATAGCGGGGGTACATTGACGTGAAAACTAATTTGTAAGCTCTTGACTAGGTTAGGGTAGGTCACGGTGGCTACGGGCGGGTTAGAACGACCCTTTCCACGTCGGCCATACTGAGGCCTATTGTGCCCGAATGTTATGGAATTAATGAGGATGAGGGTGTACCAGCCCACCGGCCGCAAGTGACCCCTCAGCCGCTCACCCAATGGGGGTCTCCTACCTTCCCCCGCTCTAATTTCATACTGCCAAGGTGACCAACCAGCACAGGATCCATTCCAACGACCCTTCCAAGGTGTCGAAAGCTCTGAACAGCCTATCATCCCTTTTGTACTAAGATGGGTTTTTTCAAACGAAGTTCGGTTCCAGGAAATTGGGTAAAATCGTCTTTCCTGCCCTTCTAAAGGCAGTATGGGACGAAGTTATCAGACCATTGTCTGTAATACAGTATTTTATATTATAGATAGCATTTTTTTGTAGTTTTTGTGTACATTTTTGCATTTTAGTACCGGTATTTTTATTTTGAATATACTTAAAATACTAAAAGGTACTTTTAGGCACAAACATAGGTTTTAGGCATTTGTAGGAGACTATTCATTTAGGCATTTTAGGTTCTATAAAATTTTAATACGGGAATTCTATGTACATGAAAAGTAGAGATATCGAAATAATATATGTCTAGGACGTAGCAAACAATATATGTACGGAACCAGAAATCCGTTCCCTACTCATCACATTGAAAGTTTCTTATTCACTGTACTGATACGGTACCTTCATTGATCATTTATGTAGATTCCTGCTTATGTCTTCGTCGCTGATGGCAGGCTTCGAGTGATTTACTTCCGATATTTTATAGAAGAAATTTGTTTGATAATGTACAGGAGATAGTATTTGGAATTGCTGAAATGTTATGTATGATACTATGTGTGGTGAATGTAGGAAAAATGAAGCGCGCTCTTTTCTTTCATACCAAGGCCAAGAAACACCCTAAGAGACAGTCAGCTCGATTAATATTTGCGAATCTTTTCTATCAGCTAAGGCAAATAGGATGTGTAACACCTCGTAAATATATTCGAAGCAAAAGAGTATTTTATTGAATTGAATTTCAGGAGGGCAAACCATGACCCAACACTGCGACCTTTGAAGAGCCATTGCTCTAACACTCAAGCTAGGGCGCATTCCTAAACTCACTCCCACTTCGAGCAGGCAACCCCACTCGTCCTTAGGCCAGTCTCCTCCGTGCGTCGCCAACCGGCGCGTTCAAAAAATGTTATACAGTGATGACGGAATGTAGAAATGTCGACGGAATGATGTAGATGCCTAATATGGGGAAAAGATGGAACCTCGAGTAAAAGACTGTGCCGGTACTATTTCGCATTTTCTGTAATGAGGCGATATTAGCGATCCTAGTGGTTAGCAACTGTCTATGGATGCATATTTACTACGTATTGATCTTCGTGACTGTATATACTAGACTGTGATATCAGTCAAAGAAGTATACCTCGCTTTCTTCGTCGTAAGTTTCTTCCTTATCATGCCTCCCTCCAAGAGCTGCATCGATACGATTTTGAATATCGTGTAAATTTTCTCAGTAGACACTAAGAAAGATACAGTACATTGCTATGTTCCTTCTTTATTGATGAAGCAAATTACGAGTATGTCCACATGCATTACTGCTCAGTGAATAATTCCCATTGGATTCGGCAGGTGGAGAATCGGCGCCAGTGGAGTGTAAACGTGTGGTGTGGAATAGCTGGTCATCACCTCGTCGGATATTTTTCATAGAAGGTTCATGGAATGCAGACAACACGAACTTCTACCCATGTTAGAAGACATTCCACTGGTAACTAGACGGAACATGTGGTATGAGCAAGATGGTTGTCCAGCTCACAATTCAAGACGTAGTAGGGCAACTCTTGACCTAATGTTCGAAGATCATTGGATTTGGTGCGAAAGATCGCTGTAGGAGTTCAGCCCGGTTCCCCGAATTGATGCCTTTTGATGTTTTCTGTGGAGAGCGCTAAAGAATGTTGTCTAAAAGGAGGAACAGGCTACATAAAAATGCAAAGTCGTACTTAGCAACCTGCAATAGTAGTAGTCCTGAGATGCCACATCTTGTGAAGCAATCACTACGTCATAGAATGAAAGCTTTAGTGAACGTTCATCGTTTTGAATATAAATTTAAGCAAGGATAATTTCTTAAAATGGATAGCTGTGCTTTTGTTTCGTTAAAGGAATTATTGTTTTATGTGAAATGTTCGCAGGGAATTTGACTTGTAGATATTGAATTCCTCTACACAGATAAACGACATGCCATTACTACATTCTCGGTATTATGAATTGATGGATGAATGGATGTAGGAACATTAAAATGTGACGTGAAAACGCGTCCTTACAAGGGAAATTGGGTCTATGTGAACTCTAAGCCTGTTAGTTACTTGCCTCACTCCGATTTTCACCGTTCTATGCTGAAAGTGTGTATTTTCTTGAAATCATAGAATCTACTTTTTTTTAGTAGCATCACAATAATTTTGTACTTCGAATAATTGGAAATTAAAAAATCTCGCAAAAGTTAGGACAGGGAAGGTCAAATGACTTGGTATTCGAAGCAGATGATGATGGTGGTCATGTCGATGACGGAAATTCATGTTTATAAAATCGCTTTCCTGGCCTCCTAATCGCCATGCTTAAGTTCTATTCCTGCTTGGATTGATTAGTTGATCGTTACTTTTTTTTCCGAGGTTTCCCTCACAAGCAAACATTCTGATGGAGGCAAATAAAAATATTAATTTTTTTCTTCCACCATGTTAATAATGTCAAAAGAAGTGCTTATACAAATTTTGGCCACTCAACTGCAATTGCGAGGGCCGTTAACATAAAGAAAACATAATTTCATTGGAAAAAATTATTGGAACAGACACAGCAATTTTTTAGCTATTTTTAACATATCCCCCACCGGAATTGAGACATTTGTTATATCATGGGATCGACAGAGAGGTGCAGACTGTCATCAAACGCTGGTTCCGTTCCCAGGCGGCTGACTTCTACGAGACAAGGATACAAAAATTGATCCCATGATATGACAATTCCAGTGGGGGATATGTTGACAAATAGTGCAACAATTGCTGTATCCGTTTCAATAAATCTTTCCTGCAATTGTGCATTTTTTCTGTAAAAAGCCGCAGGAAAAATCACTTTCTGGACGGCCTCATAATTGCGGTCGAGTGGCCAAAATTTGTATAAGTTCTTTTGGCATTATTAACATGATGGAAAAAAAAATTACTTTTTATCTGCCCTATCAGAATATTTCCTTGTCAGCTGTAAGGCAAATATCAGGTAATCTATAGGGAATCCTCGGTTTCGTCTCGCTATCACCAAGTCCACAGACGATAGATAATCTCGCAGTTTTTACAGCGTCATTAAATAGCAGACAAAATATAGAAATATTTATTTCGTAAATGCGATAAGATTACCGCAGGGAAAATCACTTTCTGGACGGCCTCATAATTGCGGTCGAGTGGCCAAAATTTGTATAAGTTCTTTTGGAATTATTAATATGGTGGGAAAAAAAAAATAACTTTTTATCTGCCCTATCAGAATGTTTGCTTGTGAGCTGTAAGGCAAATATCAGGTAATCTATGGGGAATCCTCGGTTTCGTCTCGCTATCACCAAGTCCACAGGCGATAGATGATCTCGCAGTTTTTACAGCGTTATTAAATAGCAGACAAAAATATAGAAATATTTATTTCGTAAATGCAATAAGATTACAACAGGTGGGGAATGCATGTAACTGCAAATAACACAGAGGGAAACAATGCACGCCTGAACGTTGTCAATAAGGTACTGACCCTGAACTTCAGCCTGTCGGTCTCCTACAATTTCTTCCTGTCTAGCACATTACAACTGTGACCCCCTGCATGTGACCCGCTTCAAGGTTGGGAGGCAGACTTCCACGCAGTCGTCAGTACTAAGATCTCAGCACAATTTCATTAACCTCTAACACTGCAGTGAAGTCTCACAACTGCGGCTGCAGTTGTGGAGCACTATTCCGGTTATCCAGTTCCTGAACCACAACCGGCTTCTCGATCCTGTGTTGCAGTACCTCTTACGAATTAATAAATCGTAAAACCGAATGTGCTCAGGAAGTGGATGACCATACTATCACTATTGAACAGGTTTTCCTTGCTTGTCCTCATTCAACCCAGCTCTCCAAAAATGCGTCCTGACTCTACAGTTCCTGGTCCAACTACAATAATTAAGACAACGGGTTCTTATCACAGGAGCGAAGTTCAATTCCAGGTAGATCTTCTGAGATTCGTGGTGGATAAGGCGGCCGCATCGTCGCGAAGTTCCCTACGAATACTTCTGCTTCTCAGTTCACCTTTCACAATTTCTCCTTCATGACCATACCAACTTATGTGGGTTCAGCCTCTGTACAAATTTTATTTTTCATTGAAGTGTTTACTGAACAAGAATTTTTCAGTCTAATGTCATACACTAAAGGCCGTATTCATAGACTTTTTAGCGCGGGTTTCCGGTGGATGATCAGCGTTTTTCGTATTCATAAACCAGTGTTAGCAATAGGATATGATTTGAATTCTGTACAAGTAACCAATGAATAGCCGGGGCTAGCTTAGTACGCTCGTAGCGCGTGCTGCGAAATGTCTATGAATAGCACCCTAAGTCTTTAGACCAGCCCTGGACACAACGGGCAAATAAAACGGAGCTCAGAAATCCCCGCCCATGTCCTTTTCGATTACATTGTCTTATAAACAAACGCACAGTAGGCAGGTGCATCAGTGATGGATTTCAGGGACCAGCGAGAACAGAAAGTTAGTAAATGCTAGGATGTCTGCCTTATACAGGGACATCATTTTATTTTTATTTATTTATTTATTTATTATTTTTACTAACATTTCTAATATTAACCTGGCTATACCTTTGGATTAATGGCTGAGAACCGGAAACACGGTTTGCTACCCCTTCCACGACTGGAGTTCGATGATACTGGCGTAAAATACAAACAGGTCACTTTACTAGGTATAGGAGGGAAGAAAAGTAGTTCATCCATTTACGTAAACTAGGAAATATCGCGATTTTGAGTTTGATAATTTTCATTAGGTCTTTGTTTAATCAAAATACAGTACTGTATTAACAATAATGTGTTTTTACTCACGAACTGAGCTATCCATTCGGACGTATTCATTATGCAGTGTATATTATACTGTCTACAGCACATTAATGTGCAGTATAGAGAATGAAGTTAAATTGAAAAATAATCATAATATGGATATTTAAACACATTTTTGAAAATGGTGGCCGTTCATTTCGATACAGGCTTCAGTTCATTTGTGCATATTATCGCAGTATAAACTATTGTACTTAATTCCAATTACCAGTTTCGTCCTTCGTACTAGTAACTCATGTTGAAATAATTCTGTACCTACTCTATAAAAGAGAGTACCTTAGGGTACGTACAAGACGGAGCCTGGTTGGTAGTTGGTAGCCTGACCGGTTACCTAGTCGGAAGAATGGAAACGTGCAATGGAGACGTGCAAAACGAGGCCTGGTCGGTAGACTGCTACCTACCAGGCCTCGTCTTGCACGTCTCCATTGCTTAACGTTTGGGCATTCTTCCGACTAGGTAACCGGTCAGGCTACCAACTACCAATACCAACCAGGCTCCGTCTTGTACGTACCCGTACGTACCCATACGTACTGTAAATTCAATCTTCAATTTTGCCCGATCTGAAAAGATAAAATTACTCAGACCGATCTGAAAAGATAAAATTGCTCAGACATGCTATCTACTGTCAGTCCAAATGGTTATGTCGCAGGGTCGTAGAAAGGGGGGAAATCACGTGACAGTTAATTACTTAACGAGGCCCTTTTATTTAAGTTATTTTAAACAGTTGTATACGTCCAATTCCTAACAGAAATTAATGTTTTCAGAAAAGAGCTAAGACAGCCCAGCCACTAACCTTTACAGAGGGGCGAGCAGAAGCGGATGGGGGAAAACGGGATGCGATGTAGGCAAACGGAGGACAGTACCTGTGCGAAAATATGATTCAATATTGAAAGCTCTTTCATCACTGAAAAACGCGAACATATTTTTGGAACGTACTATACTAACACAATACTGTTTACTATGACCGTAAGGCGAATTTGACTGCATACGCGGCCTTGGTTCTGTGTGGAAGACGGTCAGAAGTTTACTAGTAGAGGGAGTCCTGATTGATAGGCCTATGTAACTTGAAGTGGTACATAGCACATATCAACGTGAAAATCTCATTTTAAAAAAAACCTGTTAACACCATTGATATTTCAAGGCCTCAATTTAAAATTTATATTTGCTACGCTAGCAATAACTTGTTTTGTTGCAGTTTGTAATATGAGTACATCATATTTATATATTTACTGCAGATTGCATTCGGAGGCGGATTCAATTCCAGCTTGGGCTGATTATCTGGTTGGGTTTTTCTGAGTTTTTCCCCAACCGTAAGGCAAATGTCTACAGTATGGCTAATCCTCAGCTTCATCTCGTCAAATACCATCTCGCTATCACCAATACTATCGACGCTAAATAATTTTGTAGTTAATTCAGCGTCGTTAAATAATCAAGTAAAAATATTTACTATAGATATAGTTGTTTATACACAAGCATATTTTGCATCAGCTATGAAGATGGTGATGGTAGTGGTGAATATTTTATTGAAAACGCCTAAATGATAACTACTTTACAGATAATATGGGAGTACAATGAGAAGAAGCAGTGGATGGTGGTATCAATGCGATGAAAATGATGTCGATAATTGAGAGGAAAGAGAAGAAAAAGAAGAAGAAGAAAAAGAAGAAGGAATATTGAGACAATTAGAAGAATCGGTAAAAGCACTCATTATTTTGACTTAAAATTAAAGCAAGATTGAGATGGCCATCATGATAATGAAAATCAATGCTGCATGCACATCAGATAAGAAATCCCCGGAGGATTTCTGCTGGCCATCGTCCATCCGATGCAGGAATGCGTTTTCGTCGCGTCGCAATCACGCGAGTAGGTGATCTTGTTTTGAGAGAAAGAAACAACTTCTTCAGAAATATAGGAGTTACAAAGGCAAAAACATTGAACTGACCTAAGTTCCAACGGCCTTAAATCAAATGAAGGACGGATTCGGTACCGAAGAGCAAAATTGTCTTCATCAAATCAGCACTCCACTTACAATCCCATTTTGAGCCTCGATTGTCTGTGACCGAACTAACAAAACGCAACGAAGCATTGCACAATTTATTCTGCAATGAGGATCTCACTTTCATTGTTTTCTCGCAGATTTGGAACCTCGTTCGTGAGGTGCAGCCTCAGTGCTTCCACTGTTACTCTCGCAAGCGAAAATACGTATTATCGAACTTGCTGTATCACTCCGTATTCTCGGTACACGGTTTCGTAGCTCTGAGATTGGTAAATATTATCAGTCTGGATAACAATTGCCGTCCTGCACCGTAGCAAGAGAATATTGTTTTTTAACATGACTTTCGTTACAAAGGGAAAGAGAGAGAACGTACTAATACAGCAGTAGCTCTAGTTCAAAAGGAAAATATCACTAAGATATTGTTAAAAGTCATCTTGATGGCCAATCGGTTAAAGTTTTAACTGTTAGAACCGAGGTTCCCAGGTTTAAAGCCTGCCGAGTGTAATGGAGTTTTAAAAGATGATAAAAATCCTAGACACAACTCCTTTCGAAAGGAAGGGTAGACTATTTTCGCTCAGTGCCCTGTTAGTCACTGTTCATGCTCATTACTCTATAACCGTTGGAATATAAATCTATATTAGATATATCGCCACTCAAAAATGAAATTCTTTAGGCTCTCAAGCTAGTAGTTAGGATGGTTTTCATCAATAAACCAATCAAGAAATCAGACCCAATCCAACCCAACCGGAAAAAATCAACGAATCTAACGTCGAAATCCTTGTACAACCCAACGAAATACATGAACGGAGTAAACAATCAAATCAACGAACCAATAAATGCATGAAAACATTTAAACAACTAGACAAACCAATCAGTCAACCAAGCGACAAAATTAATGAACAGACAAAGCAACCAACAACCAAACGACCAAACGATCGTTAGAACCAACAATTTTTTTTTACCTTGGGGATTTAATTGAATTGAATTTTTATGGCAGGCAGAATAACTATCTCATGCCCCCATGTTTTCAATTGCTTCCAGTGCACTTCATTAGAACCAGGTACCCAGCTCTGAAGCCGTTAGCCCTGTGAACTTACAGTATAATTATTTTCCCCTATTATCATAGTACAGGGTTGTTATCTAAGAAATTAGCAAGTTTTTTGTGAAGTAGAAGAGAAAGAGTGGGGAAGGGAAGTGGTCCGTGGCCCATTTCTTTTAGGGCTCATCCCAACATTTGTCTTATTACTCAAGGGAAACCACGGAAAAACCTTGAGCAGGATGAGGTGTCGTGCTGACGACAAGCCAATTGGCTACAATGGGGTCTGAATATGTTGAGGTGGGAGGTTGTCTTTTAATCATTATTTAAAGTACTGAAACATTAAAATAGATAATAATACATAATAATTATTTACAAAGAATACAGAGCATCTATGCAGCCAATAACGTTATGACCCTGAAACAGAGAAATAACATTATTAGTGCATTAATAGATTTATGTCTGTCTGTAGAGTCAAGTGGTTGTTAAGTGTTCAAGTTGGTATTCGTCTTGTACGTTGTCGTTCCAAGCTAGAGGGTGGAGTACGCTCTTAGCTCGTTTGTGCTTATCTAAAGCAGGGTTGTAGTTACCCATGGAAGAAATTAGTGGGTTGTTGCTGTTGTACGTGCAGAAGGCTTGATTTGAGATATATTCTTGAATTGTACAAATTTCTAGGTCTGTATGAATCAATCTAACTGGTGTAACTCTAGGTAGTCCTGTAATGAATCTTAAAAGTTTGTTTTGGAAAACCTGTAATTTTTTAAGAACTGTAATAGGTGCGTGTCCCCAAGCAGGACAAGCATATAACATTACTGATCTGATTAATATTTTATACAAAATCAAGGCTGTATGTATCAATGAGCCAACTTACCATCAAAAACCAAACTAACAAATCGAATGACAAGCGAGCCAAGCTAGCCAAGCTAGCCAACCGATCGACGAACCAATCAAGCCAGCAACCCGACCGACCAACAAACCAAGCCATCAAACCAACTATCATACTAAGCGAGCAAACCCACCGACCGACCAACAAACCAAGCTAACAATTCTACCGACCAAAAAACAAAGCTAACCGACCGAACAACAAATTAAACCAATCGACGAAACGATCCACAGACCGGTTAAGAAACCTAGCCAAGCAACCGGCAAACCAAAAGACCAACCGACCACCTGACGTGAAGAACTAATAGACCGAAATAACCCAGCAACCAATCGGGCGAGGCAAGCAACCGTTCAACTGACTTACTAATAAACTAATGAATCTACCACACGAAACCAAATGAATCAAAGAAATGAACATACCACCAAACTGTAGTTTAATATTTGAGTAATTGGATTTTCGTGACCGAATATCACATCTACACAACAAATAGGCCTAAAATTAAGGAAAACACAATGGGTGCTATGCATAGACATTTCGCTAGCCCGCGCTACGTGCGTGCTAAACTAGCCCCGGTTATCGACTCATTACTTGTACAGGATTCATATCATATCATATGGCTAACACTGGTTTATGAATACGAAAAACGTTAGTTCGCTGATCATCCACCAGAAGCCCGCGCTAAGAATATCTATGAATATGGCCCAATACGACTATCGTAATAGTACACGACATATTTAACGACATATTTATTTTTCATTGTCTGTGAGATGATTTATGTAGATGAGGATTGAATATGATCACATGAAGAGTTAAATGTATTACTTGAGCAAGAAACAAATGATAACATTTGTCTGTAATGTATTCTCATATTCAGAGTCAATGTACCGTAATTTGCTTCCTGGAGTTTTATTACTTTTAACCCATCCTACCATAATCTAAGTAGGTTTATACGCAAGTAAATCATAACACCTATGTTTAGAATCAGTTAGACCTACTACTGAATTTATATCACATAAAGATAGTCTAATTTTACGAGCACTCCTAATATTGAATAACATAAAAATCAAGCTTTGCTACCCTGAAGAAAGAAGAAATATTTGAAATTCCTCCGCCCTTTAAACTTTAAATCTTGGATCCAATGACAAACACGATAACCGCTCTATCAACGAGAACAAGGAACTAATGAAAGATGGAACTTCAATACCCTGAATCGAGACCGTGCTTGAAGAGTTCACGAGATATTCGATTTAATGTAGGCTCTTCAAAAAAATATTATAGGGTAAAGGTTGGTAATATTGTGACATGAGTAATATCGTTATAGTTCTTTCTGAGAATTTATTACAATTTTACTGAGCGAGAAGATCTTTTTTTTTTTTTGCGTCGACGTATTAAGGGAATGTTCGTGGACAAGTTTCTGCACAAAACCGGTTCTTCTCTCGCTCAGTAAAATTGTAATAAATCAAAAAAAGAACTATCACAATATTACCAAACTTTACCCTATTTTTTTTTCGTATATAGCATTTAGGGCTGTAACAAGCTCCGGTTAATTTTCCAGTGGGAGAAACGATAATTGTTACAGCTTTCTTAGGGATTGCGTGTGTTTTCCTCATCACGTCTTCCTTCATCCTTTCAAGCGATCATCCAACGTCATGCTAAAATACCATTGCATTATTCAGATCTTCTGTTGTTGCATAATTTCATAGGGTATGCGGAAAGAATTTGATTCAATCCTTGAAGAAATAACGAACATAAACCCCACGTTAATTAATAGACATAGCAGAATATAATGGAGACGGTAATTACTACTTTTACTTTTCTCGTTGTTCGAAGTTCAAAAGAAATATATTGTAATGCTGGAATAATTTGATTTTGAGATTTTCACGTGTTATTAAAGTTTCCAGTATTCCTGACACTAAAAAATGTGAGTCTGTATATTCTGTCTGTCTCTGTTTAGCGATCTCGTCTTGCAATTACCATGCTAGTAGTGAGATCCATGTTCACAGGTTCAAGTAAGGGCACATTATGTTCATAATTAGTAGATTAGTATGATCTAATATTAAAATGTATTTTGTCTGACAACTTGAAATTTATTGCTTTGACTAAACAGTTTACGATTCACGAGACCTAATTTAAACGTGTATTTTGTTTGATCACGTGAAATGATGCCTAGTACAAATTCCGAAAACGGAATACCACTTTGAAATGTATACCCTACTTAAAATACATATTCCTAAGTCGCTACCATGCTATTTCCTCTCTTGGATATTTTAATAAAAATCTAAACACTAAAAAATAGGTTTCTGTCCATTAGCCACGTGCATGTTTCATTTCAAGTACGCCTAGTTCTATAAGTTAGGGTCGACCTGGTTGGCGAGTTGGTATAGCGCTGGCCTTCTATGCCCAAGGTTGCGGGTTCGATCCCGGGCCAGGTCGATGGCATTTAAGTGTGCTTAATACGACAGGCTTATGTCAGTAGATTTACTGGCATGTAAAAGAACTCCTGCGGGACAAAATTCCGGCACATCCGGCGACGCTGATATAACCTCTGCAGTTGCGAGCGTCGTTAAATAAAACATATCATCATCTATAAGTTAGGTTAAATTTTATTAAATAAAATTACACTTACCTGAATATAATGTTGAATTGGAATCACAACGCAAGACAACTGAATTGTGTGTTGATATTAATATTAATACCGGTATTACTAATTAATTATTAATTACGTTCAAATTTCACACGTTTAGTCAGACATTTCCATTTCATCAGATACCTTCTACTGCAAACCAAAATAATTGCTGTCAACATAACAGTTTGAAAATAACTGCAAGTTGTAGTATTTGTCAGTACTCGAAATTCGAAACAAAGTTGGCAAAAGAAAATTCAAATTGACATGTAGAAAATCTCTACAATTCACTAGCATATGTAGTAATAAGGGGGAAAATGGTTAGGCTTCACCTTCACCCTTGTGGTATTAAGTAAGCAGATCCGGATTTTATCAGTAGAGTACAGGAATCCACTTGAGCACTTTCTCTTTTCGTGCAATAATTCCATGAAAACATTGTTGTTAACAAAATTCATTTAAGGGGTGATGTCTCAGAAAGTAAGGTTAACAATAAAAAATATTTGAAGGATGACGTCTCAGAAAATTAACTGCTACGGCAGTTTTCTATATAAAGCAATACTATGTGACACACTGATTCTTCAATTTCTTTCCTAAGCACAGACAAATTTGTAAATTATATTAAATATAACGTAATATTTGTATTTTTTTTAAAGGTACACTTTTTTACCTAGGGTGTGAAATACTTCCGTTTGTAAAGTTCTGAAAATCGATTGCTTATATCGTCGTTGTTCCTGCAATAACTCCTATGTGACATATTTATCGATTTTCAGATTTTTGCTCTATTAAATAACTTAATTAGTGATACAGCAAATAATAAAATATCCTATATGTAATTATATATATTTGTTTAAAAAGTGTAAGAATTCACAGTCTCCTATGAACGGCTGCCATAGGATGAAAAAATGTATTTTTTTCTTCCTACTAAAAAAATTATATTTTGCACATAGGAGTTATTGCAGGAACAACGACGATATAATATATACTGGTATAAAGAATGGTTATTACAATTGATCTAAAATTGTATATACACGTGCATTTGGATTTTTGTTTATAGAAAATATAATAAAAATTTTCAATTGCTATACATGCAATTAGTAAGACTTGTAAGATCACAATAATTTCGGGTTTAATTACTGTCCAGCGCATTCTTAAAATTGCTAAAGGTTTCGTCTCTTGGGCAAGTATAGTTTCATAGTAATGTATGCCTTGATATTGAAGTAAATTGCAATTAAAGATTCACACCCTGTTTAGACTGACATGTCCTAATGTTTACCATAACCGTAAATCCATAACCATTACGTTTTCCTCATGGCTTTCCTTGACCATTTCTGTTTCGGACTTCATAATCCATATTGCGCACTGATAATTCTGCATTGGCAAAGTTATTTTCACCCATTCTTTGTTACAAAGTGGTAGACAAAGAGCTGATGTCATTAATAATAATAATAATAATAATAATAATAATAATAATAATTTATTTTAGCTGGCAGAGTTAAGGCCGTAAGGCCGTCTCTTCCACTCAACCAGCAAAAAGTATACATACATATGTATGAACTTACAAAGAATTCAACAATTTGATTTAGATAAGAGTTACATGTATACAAGCGTTATTTACAAATTAAACAACAAAATACTATGAACTATTAATTAAACACTGAAATACAAACTATGTAGCAGAATTAAGCTAAAATACATAGAATGTTAATATATTTCAAATAATGTTAGATAATAGAAAGAGATTATTATGAGACAATTTTGAAAATACAGCACTATCAGGATGCATGTCTAAAGGAAGGAGTATCAATGTAGACAGTGATAGTTTAAGGCAGTATGATTGGAGTGAAATGCTAAGAAGGTTATCTTTTAAGCTGTTTTTAAAGGAGGGTGTGGCATATTGTTGCAACACTGTATGTTTATATATTTTATCCATTCCTACTGCAGTTGTAATTTTAAAATTTATACATAAATAAGTGAATAAATAAATAAGTAAATAAATAAATAAATAGGCCTAATTGAGTAAATGAACAAGTTACTAAGTAAATAAATATCTTGATTGTTAGCAAACGTTAGATTGAAAGTCGTTGGCACGTACTCCGCATACGTTGCAAGATTTCTACACTGTAGTTGTAATAAATCAGTTGTACCAGATGAGGTATGTCATCAATGTTTGTAGTTCGCCGTACACGAACACCCTTTCTTCCTTTAATTCTAACATCCACCGACGTCAACCAGTTCTCAAGACAAAGCCTGAAATGTGTACACTTCTCTGCGTCTTTCATGTAGGCAGTCACAAATTATGACAGATTATGACAGAAAGAACCGTACCATGTGTAGTTACGTCGCATCATTGCTTTATTCTACCAAAAGTTCAGTGTATTGAACTCAGTGGAACTTGAACCAAGAACTCTGGTGTGAAAAAGCCAACGAACTAATCATTCGGCTAATGACACACATGCAGTAAATAAGACTATGTAAATAATTCTGATTCCAAAGAACTTTCCTCCCATTTCCTGACATTAAGGTGTCAAGGGTGAAGAAAGATTAATAGACGGCCGTCACTGGTAGTGGAGCCAATTTCCTAATTGGCTATGTACTGTTTTGGACATTGATTACTTCGGTTTTGTGCCTTTTTTGGAATAAAAGTGTGCGATAGAGAAAAGAAACAAGTTTTTGTGCGCTTGATGAGCAGCGCACCTGTGCTGACCTCCTTACCATGACCCACTGTGGGTTTGAATTCCATCCAACTAGGAACAGATGAGACGAGTCGACGAGGCAGTGGGGAGGGTCCCACAGGCGGCTCGTGCTGCTCCCTCTCTCGTACGAGTGAATGAATCGCGTCTGTCATTCATGCTTGTACACCTTACCTTCGAAGAAATGTCAAGTTCAAATGTATTAATGTTCGCTATAAAATCACGCGACGTTGTAATTTGTTTTTCTGGGTCTATACAGAGTGAACCGTAAGTAATATCATTAATTCCAGGGGATTATTCTTTGAGATATTTCAAACAAAAAAGTTTTAATTCACTTTTGTTCGTTTTTGCTTCCTTTCCAGGTAAAAATTGTTTTATATGAGACATTTCATGGCGTGTTTGGAGAAAAACATTGATTTAATTCCCAATGTGGTCAGATTCTATCTGATGTTTTTCCAATTCACTGCGGGCTAAAGCAGGGAGATGCACTATCACCTTTACTTTTTAACTTCGCTTTAGAATATGCCATTAGGAAAGTTCAGGATAACAGGCAGGGTTTGGAATTGAACGGGTTACATCAGCTTCTTGTCTATGCGGATGACGTGAATATGTTAGGAGAAAATCCACAAACGATTAGGGAAAACACGGAAATTTTACTTGAAGCAAGTAAAGCGATCGGTTTGGAAATAAATCCCGAAAAGACGAAGTATATGATTATGTCTCGTGACCAGAATATTGTACGAAATGGAAATATAAAAATTGGAAATTTATCTTTTGAAGAGGTAGAGAAGTTCAAATATCTTGGAGCAACAGTAACAAATATAAATGACACTCGGGAGGAAATTAAACGCAGAATAAATATGGGAAATGCGTGTTATTATTCGGTTGAGAAGCTTTTATTATCTAGTCTGCTGTCAAAAAATCTGAAAGTTAGAATTTGTAAAACAGTTATATTACCGGTTGTTCTTTATGGTTGTGGAACTTGGACTCTCACTCTGAGAGAGGAACATAGGTTAAGGGTGTTTGAGAATAAGGTGCTTAGGAAAATATTTGGGGCTAAGAGGGATGAAGTTACAGGAGAATGGAGAAAGTTACACGAGGCAGAACTGCACGCATTGTATTCTTCACCTGACATAATTAGGAACATTAAATCCAGACGTTTGCGATGGGCAGGGCATGTAGCACGTATGGGCGAATCCAGAAATGCATATAGAGTGTTAGTTGGGAGGGAAAAAGACCTTTGGAGAGGCCATGACGTAGATGGGAGGATAATATTAAAATGGATTTGAGAGAGGTGGGATATGATGATAGAGACTGGATTAATCTTGCACAGGATAGGGACCGATGGCGGACTTATGTGAGGGCGGCAATGAACCTTCTGGTTCCTTAAAAGCCATTTGTAAGTAAGTAAGTAATTGTTTTGTGATAACAAATGATTGAAAGAATTTGAGTTTTATACTTCAAATGTGTAGAAATTTTATCCGAACAAACTCAACTTTTCGTTCTGAAAAGGAATTTTAAAATGTTACATTTGTGCAGATCAAATTTCTGTATATTTAAAGGACAAAACTAATATTCCTTCAATCACTTATTATCATAATATAGTCTACTGCTCTCTTAAAATGATTGAGCATATTTTGAATTCAATCAATGACTTTCCCAAAACATGCTATGAAATGTTTCATATCGCCGTTGTTCCTGCAATAACTCCTATGTGACATAGTTATCGATTTTCAGATTTTTGCTCTATTAAAGAAATTAAATAGTGATACGGCAAATAATAAAATCTCCTATAATCATGTAATTATATTTCTTTGTTTCGAAAATGTAAGAATTCATAGTCTCCTATGTACGGCTGCTATAGGATGAATAAGTGTGTTTTTTCTTTCTACTGAAAATTTTTATATTTTGCACATAGGAGTTATTGCAGCAACAACGACGATATAAAATAATTTTTATCTCGAAAAGGAAGAAAAAACGAGCAAAATTGTATGAAACAGTTTTGTTTCAAATATCTCAAAGAATAACCCTCTGAAATTAACGACATTACTTACCTTCCGCTCTATATCAGTGAATCCCGAGTCTATTACCTGCAGGAAACTGAAGTTATTTCTTACTTTCATACGCATCAAGTATCAAGGCAGACCAGCCGACTGCTAGCACAAGTCCACATGAAACAGAAGTGGTGAACGATCATACAACAGAACGGAAGTATCGTGTATGATACTCCCAGCCGTTATAGTTGGCTTTCGTAACCGGATTTAACTACGTAACGTAGTTCCCCAAATTCATCACGATGCTGGGTGGGCACCGCCTCATACTCTGGCTAAAATTTCAAGAGAAAATTTCTCCCCCCCCCTACTAGGACTCGAATCAGTGCGCATCCCGTAACGCCAGTCCTAGGTATGATGTTTTAGACCACGACGCTACGGCACGGGACTTCATACGCGTAAGAACTGTTTCAATCTCTTGTTAGCTCTTTCATATCTAAAGTGACGGAATTGTTTTAGTGTATGCTAATATCATAAAAATTGAGTTTCGGTATTGAGTATGTAATTCCCAATTGGGTTAATGACCGATGAGATATCAATTTCGACGCTATTACTACGACTCCTCCACCACAACCACCATCACCAGAACAACGACCACCAAAAGAACTATCCCGACCGCTACATCCTTCTTCAAGGTCTTTTTGGTCTTCAAAATTGTATACAATAACTAGATATTAAAGATTTTCTCCACTTTACCTTACCAGAAAATCAAACTTGGGTGCTCTTGTTTGGCAACAGGACACTAACCCACTATATATACAGTATAAAAATTTTCTTTAATTTCAAAACTAGGACCTTGAGTAATGTTTAAACTAATTTTATTATCATGTATCCCTGAGTATTATCAAATATAATAATAATATAATTATTATACAAATTTTATTACGGTTTACACAGTCTGTGTTCGCAGGATTCATTTAATTCTATGTACACACATATAACTCTCTACCACCTTAACCTTCATTACATCTGCCTCCTCTCTACAACATCGTCTCGGCCGTCCTCTTTTTCTTTCATGTGGCACCCATTGTAGAATTTTCCTTCGCCATCTATATTCTTTCACCTCTTGGTGTGACCGAACTATGTAGCATTTTCATTTCCATTCTTTCAGTAATTTTGTTTTCCAAATTAGTTACCCTTCTAATTTCCTCATTTATTTCCTCTAATCTTAATTTTCTTCAGTTTCTCCGTAAACATTGCATCTCTGTAGCAAGTATCTTGTTCCTAATTTTATAATTAGTATCCCTAATAGTAATACTAATAATAATAATAATAATAATATAGTAATAATAATAATATAGTAATAATAATAATAATAATAATAATAATAATACACCATCAAGTACTTGGACAAATTAGCGTGTTCTCTCCTGATTTTTAAGAAGATTTTGAAATATTCTAGTAATTCCCATTTAACAGCAAGAAATGTGCATACTGTGAGGATTTAGTGATGTCAACGCTTTACATAGCATTGATAAAACTCGTGAGCCAGTTTCCAGTCTCCATGGAAAGGAGATACAGTATACTGTATATGCATGTATTTCAAGTTTTGTGTCATGAATTTCACCCGTGTCTACATGATAGTTTGCTGTAAACGCTACCACTAGAATAAAAGAGAACAAATGTGTCACCTTTTTAACTAGAAAATACCTGAAATCTTGAACTCACTATAGCCATTTTTTGCAGCGTGACTGATACACAGACAAAAATATACAGATCTACTGCTATTTTAACACAGTCTAGTATATACAGTCGCGAAGCTTGGGGTGATTTTTTGCATTTCTCGCGATAGTTGCTAGCCGCTTGGAGCGCTGTGTGTACTAGGAACAATAGACTGTGTCACTGCCATCGTGATCTAATACAGGCCGTAAGGCAGACCATGTGACTCGCTTAACCCGATCACGAAGAGCGGCGTTTGAACCATATAAATTAATTGGAATGCATAAAAAGTAACATATATTTCTCTAAAATGTAGTGTAATTGCATTAATAAAATTTAAAACAATGATTAGGAGACACTTCAGACATAATTCCTTGCGAGTTAAAGTGTAATATTATTTTTGGTGTAAAAATTACTTTGTTCGTATGTGTAATAGACCTACCTGCCTTTATTTCGATTAAATATTGTGAAATTATTGTACATTCATTTATGCATGATTCAATAATTTTCAGTTGCACCGCACGAATATTTAGATATGTTGAAATTATAGGTTATGTTTGCTGTCCCAGTTGCCCCTTTCTATCTAATTTTAGTGGTCTCCAATGCCCTGCCATTCATATGGAAGTATTATAGGTTATGTTTACTATATCATATATTCCTAAATTAGCAATTATACATTATAATTAAGCATAATGTCATGTATGATACTCCGCACATTCAATTTGTCTGTATTTTAATACTACAATTGAGTTGTATTTATCTACTACCTAAAATACGAAGTAACAATCGTACGTACACTAATTTCATAGGAGTGGTATGATAAATTTTCAGTCTTTATTAAGGAAGGTAGATGTGCTATATTAAATCACAATATAAATTCTTTTTTATTAAACCTCAAAATAGCTTCCATTCTAAACTTAAAATGTTGATGCGAAAAGATTATGTTAACATGTAAAATTATTTTCACATTAAAATAACACAGTTCTGTAATTATTTCTCCAACATAGGCTATTATGCAACAAGAAGTAAAGGGAACTTATGGACACATTACACTAAATAAAACTTAGCTATGATACGCAATAAAGTTATAATATAATAATTCACTGAGCTCCATACACTGAAATAGAAAACCTGAGCATATATTACGGCCTGGTCTAGATCGAAAAGGCATTGACTGTGCCGTATTTCGCATTGTTGTGAAAAGTTGTGTAAACTGTGAAATGTTCGTTATCGGTTGCAATAACTGTAAATGGCTAAAATACAATGATTTGAGTAATAATATGGGACAAGGAGACGTTTGTTGCACTATAAATTCTAAGAAAAAGAGGTCAGAGTTATCCTTCCGAAAGATCCAGGAAGGTAAGTTTATAAAATATAATATATATTTTATGAAAATAATATATAAACCTTATGTATTTCGTATTTCAATAGTTGAAGGAAGATGTTAATTTTTCAAAAGAACACGATATCAGAAGTATAATACATTTTATCGTCTGCTAGGGAAAGAGTCTGTGATGAGGCGATAGTAGCGATCCTGGTGGCTAGCAACTATCTATGGATGCATATTTCAACTGTCTATGTTTGCATATTTAGTAAGTATTGAGCTTCGTAATTGTATATGCTAAACTGTGATTTTAATATGAATCGATTCAACCAATCTCCATGCGAGACACGTGGTAAAAGCCCGTTCCCATTGTAGTGTGTGTGTGTGTGTTTGTGTGTGTGCAATAAAGAGGCGAGTCGCGCTGCGTGGGAACTGCTGGGAACGCACAAATGAAGAGAAGCACGGCGACCACACAACTGCGTGCACAAAGGTCGACGATTTGTGAGATGTGGCAGGTGACTGTGTCTTTCATGGACATTCACAACAAATTTTGCTACGTTGTGATATAGGCCTAATTCTTAGGAGTCCCTTGTTAAAACTGAGGTGACGGCACATTTCTCTTTAGTTTATGACAGCGGTGGCGAAAATGTAATCTTGCGCCGAGCCACTGTGTAACCTGCAACGTGCATAGCACCTATGGAGGGAGGAGGACACCCGAAGGGGAAGTGAAGCAACTGTCTGACTTATTAACGGATTTTCATTTTCCTTACGTCAAGCACTTAAATATAATTTTATACAGTACAAGGCTACAAACTATGTTTAGTACGTGTAACGAAGAAAGAAATGAACAATATCACAATCTAAAATTAACTGTCTTCAGAATGTCTCTGCGAAAAAGTTTCAAAATCAGGAATTATGTCACTTACTGCCAGTCGTAGTTGATCACGAAGGTATTTGTCTGTCAGTCGTGATCTAAATTTGGTTTTTACTATTTTCATTGTTGAAAATAATTTTTCACAAACGTAAGTTGTAGCGAACATGGCTTCAACAGAGCAAGGGAAAGAACGAAGCTTCGGATATTTATTTTTTGGCAAAGATTTGAAAGTTCAACATTTGTCAAGTCCTTACATCTAGCGTTCATTTGACATCACGTAGTAAATCAGTGAGTTCAAATTGAAGAGCTAACCGCATTATTCGTACATATGCTGAAAAAGCGTCAACGTACAGAGATGATGATGATGATGATGATGATGATGATGGTAACACTTAACCTTTTAATGTTTCATCAGTAACATGTAGTATAATGCCGTTTTATGTTGTACAACCGTTTTCCTCATAATACTTGTGAACAAATCATACATTTAATATTCTCATCATATTGACAGCAAAAAATGCGTCCTCCCATCCTACTTGGAACTTTCGTACATGGTTTCGAGAGAGACATATGCCACTCGCAGGTCAGAGACAAATACAAATGGAACGGAGTTTGACTCCAGTGAGTGAGAGGGTGGGGGTTGGCGGAGGTTAGAAGCAAGCACAGCTATCACTGCGAGCCACAATGTCTCGCGAGTCACGTTCTTGCCACGGCTGGTTTATGGCAACTTAACATTGTTTCTAAACTTATCTTCTACTATTTTCAAAATTACTCTAAACAACTTACTTACTTACAAATGGCTTTTAAGGAACCCGAAAGTTCATTGCCGCCCTCACATAAGCCCGCCATCGGGCCCTATCCTGTGCAAGATTAATCCAGTCTCTATCATCATACCCCACCTCCCTCAAATCCATTTTAATTTTATCCTCCCATCTACGTCTCGGCCTCCCTAAAGGTCTTTTTCCCTCCGGTCTCTCAACTAACACTCTATATGCATTTATGGATTCGCCCATACGTGCTACATGCCCTGCCCATCTCAAACGTCTGGATTTTAAGTTCCTAATTATGTTAGGTGAAGAATACAATGCGTGCAGTTCTGTGTTGTGTAACTTTCTCCATTCTCCTGTAACTTCATCCCGCTTAGCCCCAAATATTTTCCTAAGCACCTTATTCTCAAACACCCTTAACCTATGTTCCTCTCTCAGAGTGAGAGTCCAAGTTTCACAGCCATATAGAACAACCGGTAATGTAACTGTTTTATAAATTCTAACTTTCAGATTTTTGGACAGCAGACTGGATGATAAGAGCTTCTCAACCGAATAATAACAGGCATTTCCCATATTTATTCTGCGTTTAATTTCCTCCCGAGTGTCATTTACATTTGTTACTGTTGCTCCAAGATATTTGAATTTTTCCACCTCTTCGAAGGATAAATCTCCAATTTTTATATTTCCATTTCATACAATATTCTGGTCACGAGACATAATCATATACTTTGTCTTTTCGGGATTTACTTCCAAACCGATCGCTTTACTTGCTTCAAGTAAAATTTCCGTGTTTTCCCTAATCGTTTGTGTATTTTCTCCTAACATATTCACGTCATCTGCATAGACAAGAAGCTGATGTAACCCGTTCAATTCCAAACCCTGCCTGTTATCCTGAACTTTCCTAATGGCATATTCTAGAGCGAAGTTAAAAAGTAAAGGTGATAGTGCATCTCCCTGCTTTAGCCCGCAGTGAATTGGAAAAGCATCAGATAGAAACTGACCTATACGGACTCTGCTGTATGTTTCACTGAGACACATTTTAATTAATCGAACTAGCTTCTTGGGAATACCAAATTCAATAAGAATATCATATAATACTTCCCTCTTAACCGAGTCATACATTGTATTAAATTTCCATAAAACGTGCAAAGTTGAACACAGTTAATGCTGTTTCAAATAAATCAAAATTAGAAATGTTTGCGAAATACACTAATATATATATATATATATATATATATATATATATATATATATATATATAAGAAATAAAGTTAGTGATAATCCTTGCGCAGACTCTCGTGTGCAATTCGTGTTTCGAGGTACACGTTTACATTTACTAAAATAAATAATAGTAATTAGTAATAATAATATTAATAGTAGATATAGTACGACATGAAGCTGTTCTCTTCCGTTATGTTGTTCAGATTAAGTAATAATGTTGAATAATAAATTTTATTCATTCGTTGATTAAATATGTTATCAGAAGTGTCAATATTTTCAGCATTTCGTATTCTACATTTTTACTTTTTTTTTTCATTTCTCTCTGGATACTGCTAATGTTCTTACACTGCACGTAAAATATTTCGAGGAAGGAAACTTTAATAAAAATAATTGTTGAGGTCTCTTTAAAGATATTACTAATATCCATAGTTTTATTTTATGCTTAAAACTGTTTCGAGGTAGGCCTACACGTTCACATCTACTAAAATAAATAGTAGTAATTAATAATAATAATAATAATAATAATAATAACAATATTAATAGTAGTACAGTACTACATAAAGCTGTTCTCTTCCGTTACGATTTTCAGATTAAGTAATAAAGTTCAATAATGCATTTTATTCATTCTTTGATTAAATAGGTTTATATGAGAAGTGTCAATATTTTCAGCATTTCGTATTTTACTTTTTTTCATTTCTCTGTGGATATTGCTAATGTTATTACATCTGGGTTATCGAAAATAGTCCCATAGTTCGCATACTTAAATTATGTAAAAATCAAGTTAGTTACTTCGTCAGCATTCAAACTCAAAATATACAGGATGGAAGTGAAATAATATTGCAGATCGAAAGGAACGATAGGGTACACTTAAATGAATAAAGGCCATATATTGCGTTTTGTGATTAAATGCACTGTTAATTAGAAAATTGAGTTGGAAGTTTCAGCAGTCTGGCAACATCGCCGCTTCTTTCTTCTCGTAATACAGATGTAAGAACTCAGGTTTGTCTGTTTTAGTGAACTACCTCCTATCTCCCTTTCTTTCTACAATGTTGTAAGGTATCGCATCTGTCAGTGACTTCAAATTAGTGGTTAAAAATTAAATTTACATGAAAACCGTCCACGTTATTGAGAATAAGAGGGTGTTAAATATTGGCGGGGGGGGGACATCATTTTTCTGAGAAAACTATGGACTCTCCATCAATATGGTATTACACTATTTTGTTACATACAACATTAGCTATTCGCTCTGAAAATCTGTAGGTTTATTTCATTTCCACTCTGTATAATCACTGAACAAATTTAATACACAAACTTGAAATCTGAGTACTCAGGAGTTAAAATTTTACGAGAACCTGACGTTGCTTCTTATAATCTTAATTATTCCGCAGAGCAATAAACTCGTTTTCAGTTTTAAGTAGGAATACACTTTGGGACTGTAGCCTCGTGATTTAAGAAGTCATGTTGTCAATACCTGTGCAGTAACGACTAACGCGTCTGGCCGCGAAACCAGGTGGCCCGGGTTCGAATCCCGGTCGGGGCAAGTTACTGGTTGAGGTTTTTCTGGGGTTTTCCCTCAACTCACTATGAGAAAATGCTGGGTAAATATCGGTGCTGGACTCCGGACTCATTTCACCGGCATTATCACCTTCACTTCATTCAGACGATAAATAACCTGAGATGTTGATACAGCGTTGTAAAATATCCAACTAAAAGAAAGAAGTCATGCTTTGGACTTGTGTTAAGGATTGCGCGCTGGTTCGTGTCCTCATAAAGAAATAAATTTTCCTATGAAACTTCTGCCAGTGTATGGGACCTGTACCTACCTACCCAGCATCATGATGAATTTGGAGAGCTACAATAAGCAGCGAAATGAGGTAACGGCTGGGGAATCTTCATACTAAATATACGTCACTCCCGTAATGGTTCGATGATTGTTCACCTCTTCTGAGGCATGTGACTTGATTTCAGTTGTCTTATTGTAAGACTTTACTGTAGCGCAACGGGTTTGCTTTTGTTTGTTTTAACTACTTTGATGGAAAATTACCACATTTTAAATGATATATTCTAATCGATTTTCTTGAATGATATGCTTCTGTTTATGACAGTTCTGTTATCAATATTTATTTTAATTCTTTATTCTCCTGTCCTTGTCTTTTCATTTTTGTAAATTAGTTTAAAAAACCACAGAGTTGGGATTCTGTCTCGGACTGTAGATGACTTAACAAGATAGTTCTACACTTAACGAAGACCCCATTCATTCTTATAAAATATCCGGAAATTCAGTGTAATGCACGTAGGCCTATTAACAATTGCTGGAGAAGATGGAACTCTCATGTCCTTCCTGAATTCCTGTGATACTGTGTGCAGTAGTCAATGCATCTCCAACGAACACGGTAATGATTATTACAGAAATTATTATACCTCATATAAACTCATAAAATAATTTTGATTCAGAACACAGAACACAATGCTACACGTACTGAGTGAAAGTGTTGCAGGAAAGAAAGGGAGATGGCTCACTACGGTTAATTGACAGCTGTTGATAGTTTTCACCACTTATGAGGGCGGATGGTTGCGTAAACGCCAGGCATCGTGGACCCATATGCTCTCAAACGTTCTGGTCCTCTTTTGAAATATCGCTGCATGAGGTTTGTCAGACTTCTGACACTATTATGAAATATCTCATGTTGATTTGTTTGCTACATGTGTCCTTTCTTATAATAGATTATTTAACAGAGCTGTATCATCTACGAGGCAATTGGGCAACCGAGGAATTGGTGATAACTAAGGAGCGGATTCCTATGTAATTAAATATTCTTTTTGCGTGTGATAAAACACAATTAACAAAGTTAAAAATTCCGAACATCAAGTTTCAAGTTTAAAACCCGAATTTTATTTCACATAAAAACACATATTTTCACAAAAAAATAATTATGTAAATACATATTTTTCAGGAAATCTGTTATAAACACATAAATCTTGGAGTTTTTTTTTACTTAAATAATTTTTACAAGAACTTGTAAATATTTTAAAACTAAATCAATTATATCACTCAGAAGTACGTTATCTTTTTTAATAATTCTTGGTTGCTTCGTGTTTCTAAGCGCTGTGTGGTGTATCCGTGATCCATTTTCGTAATAGTATCGCCTAAAGTTCTGAACTGCTAGGCAGCATGTCAATGTTATTATTAGAGAATAAATTAACATTGACAAGGAGGAGGGATCTTGCAACACATAATTAGGAATGTTTATTGTTGCTGAAGTTGATTTCATTCCACGCTTTGTTTGTGAAACACAACATATAAGAGCTCGGGTATGAACATTATTTAATTTAAACAAATCTCTCGCCTCTCGCTCATGTCTATCAAGTAAGGCAATATATCTTGTTGTGATTCCCTGTTATTGGGCTTCGTCAATCGATATCATTCAAGATATACTGGAAGATGGTTATTTAAAAAACGATTTGGCTTTCCTATTAGCAAATCTAAACTTTTTGTATGACACCATAAAAAACTCGAAACATCCAAAAACCTGTTGTCTGAAACAGAGAGGTGCGTGCCGTGGAAATTAAACTTGCTACCAGGTTCAGACGTACAATTACTAAGGGACAAATTCCAGAATGTGTTTGGGAAAAACAGTGGATATAAAAAATGTGTAAAGTTGCTCAAGTATTGGAGGATGCGCCTGTAGGTGAAATTTACGATGTATGTGTTTGTGACATTCCTCTCTTTAAATATGCACTTCTGTCGTCCTGTTGATGTGGAAAGATCGTTTTCACAGTATAAGTCGTTGTTCAGAGATAATCGGCATGCATTTGTGATAGACAATTTGGAGGATGACCTTTGTTGTTCACTGCAATTATCGGCAAACTACTAGCACTCAAGTGTGGTTGGTGAGTACCTAGTAACATTTTTTTTCAAGCTAAGTAAGGTACTTTTGTCATATTAATTTTTTTTTTATTTTTAGCAAATATTTTCGTACTTTTTA
This sequence comes from Periplaneta americana, assembly GCF_040183065.1. Taxonomy (NCBI): domain Eukaryota; kingdom Metazoa; phylum Arthropoda; class Insecta; order Blattodea; family Blattidae; genus Periplaneta; species Periplaneta americana. The sequence goes on from NC_091126.1 coordinate 49,180,970, forward strand.
GAACATAAAAAGTAAATATATTTAAAGTTTAGCACAAAAAAATCCGCTCCTTAGTGATAACGATACAGCGAGATGAGACCCAGGATTCGCCATGCTATTACCACAGTCTAGTATATACAGTCACGAAGCTCAATACGTAGTAAATATGCATCCATAGATAGTTGCTGGCCACTAGGATCGTTACTATAGCCTCATTACAAACAATGCGAAATCGTACCGGCACAGTCTATTGTTCCTAGCACCCTCACAACTCAAGCTTCGTGACTGTATATACTATACTGTGCTATTACCTGACATTCACCCTATAATTGTGGGAAAATTTCGTAAATGTTTCAACAAAGTAATCGGCCAAAGAGGGATTCGAAATCATGCTTCTCGGTTCACGAATCCAAGTCGTTTCCCCGAGCTGCGCTGGTGACGATACAGGCATTGTTTGTTACTCAAGGGATGAAGAGCGGTAGATGAAGCGGTAGGGGGAAGTAGTTAGTGTTACGAATGCTTACATCAGGCCTGGGCGCTAATAACTCGATTGAGTTACTGCAGACCACCCTTTAACTTCCACTCCATCTTTCCCGGCTGGGACAGTAATATTTTGGTGCGGTACGAGCAGAGAGGAAAGTCAGTGACGGATTTGTATCAGGCGTGCACTATAGCTTTTACGAACTATCGGCTCTCCTAGGTCGTCTAAAATCTACCTCTGATGCACAGAGCATAACTGTACGTTTGTTTGTAAGCGAAAAGGACATGAACGGGATTTCTTCGTCCATTTTACTTCCCCTCTTATGCCCAGGGCTGGCTTATATTATGTCACGCGGTAGCGATACTATTCATTAAAAATGTGCAGACTTCATGAGTTGCTGGTGATTGCTCTTGTACTTAGGAAGTTAGAACTTAAACTATTAGTTACAATTCCCACTAAATTAAGCAATTATTAAAAGTTACTTTATTAAAATAATTATTAGTATTCTTTAATTTCTATTCGCATATTGTTCACACCTGTGGAGTAACGGTCAGCGCGTCTGGCCGCGAAACCAGGTGGCCCGGGTTCGAATCCCGGTCGGGGCAAGTTACCTGGTTGAGGTTTTTCCGGTGTTTTCCCTCAACCCAATACGAGCAAATGCTGGGTAAATTTCGGTGCTGGTCCCCGGACTCATTTCACCGGCATTATCACTAAATAACCTTAGATGTTTATACAGCGTCGTAAAATAACCCAATAAAATAAAAAAATGTATATATTAATAATATTACGTAAAACATTAATATGTATAAGTAACAATCGTTCCGTATAAAATTGTAACATAACGCCAGTGGTAAGTGTTTTTGTGTAAATTATATTACTTAAAATCCCGAGGGATATACCCCCCGTACAACCCTCTGGATTCATCACTGTTCTCCACCCACTCTTTCTAGCACAGGTGCATTTCTTATTGTATGTCCATTTCACACTCAACATTCTTCTCCATATCCACATTTCAAATGCTTCTAGTCGTTCCTCTTCATTTCGTCGTATTGTCCACGAACCAATGCCACGCTTTATACAAATTTCTACCCTTTATAGTATCTGAATATTTCATTTACTTTGTTAGGTAGGCTTTTATCAGTGTCTGTTTTTCCATCTGGTAGTACTGGAGTATTCTATAACACGGTACAAATTTCGTAATATTTTTGAACCTAATCAGCGTTAGTTTTACTTAAGTGAATTGGAACATGATTCATCTTGTCTTTTTTATGTAACTATGATTTATATTTTAGTATGAAAACGATTTCGAATTGGGATTTCTTCATAAATTTGTAGTTGATCTAAATTGTGTGTTAAAAAAAGTCAGAGCGCAATTGTTAGATATGCTGACGCGCCGTAATACTCTAAATCTTAACTTTGAAACACCTTCCTCTTTCGTGTTGCAACAGTCTGTAAGTCTATTGGACCAATTCCATAACTGCAGCTCATGAATACTTGATTGTAGTTTCGCCTTTCATCATAATCGTGGGAACAATGAAGTGTGATTTCTTACTTGTTTTTAGACTAATAACTTTATGGTAACAGGAAAAAAAAAAAAAGGTGGAAACCGAATTTTAGCTGGTATAAATACATTTAGAAATATAAACAGTCATGAAAGTTACCTTCAATATTCAGTTAATATTTCATATAAATAAGTTGTACCTAAATTGAATACAATGCAACCATTTGAGCTAAGATTAATATCTTGATTAAACGCGTCGTGAGTGCAATAATAACCACAGCGCTTGTCGACATTTACATATATAGTGTCGCCTTCCTCTTCCTACTTCTCGTCCAAAAAAATGAATGCCTCCTTGTGGCCTCTTCCTTTTCATTCACCTCTCCTTCGTTGTCGCTGCACGCATCTGCACATTTGCGTGTATGTTTTTCAGGGTACAAAGCACAAACATCACCACGGCCTCCGCCCTCACATGTGAGATATGAATCCTCACAGAGTGGATAATTTCTGCTTGGTTCTCATCCTTCCCAGAAAGTACCATGAACTTACGCTTCTCAAAATGGCTGCCAACTCCTTCTAAATCTCCGTAAACTGTTGCTGCAAACAGTGTATTTTTGTTATTAATACTTTATTATTCATAATACTCTTTAAACTAAAGACTCTATTCCATATCTGTTAATTCAACGCTCCAGCGCTAAATAATTCAGTGTCCTTGGGCACGATACCCAGCATTGACTGGGATGGTAATTGTGGCGGAAAATTTCGGAGGCTGGGGATGCTCCTTGTATCTTTTCTCTCTGAACAAATTTACGAACTCGTCAAATATATGACTCTATCTCTATGATTATGAGAATGGAACTGCGAGGAACGTCTGAGCGCTTATAATGGTCGCGGAGAAAGATGCAATGTCTGAAGTTTCTAGTAAAACACACTTCTCGACTTCAGCAAAAATAATCTGTTACTATGCAAGCTCCGAGTCCTTAATCTATCAGACAATTCAGTGCCGTGGTTTACCTCCTACCTTCAAGTACGTCAACAATGTGTGCGGGTCTGTTATCGTTTTTATTCCTGGCGTACCGTGGGTCCAGGTGTACCACAGGGTTCAGTTCGTGGACCTCTACTTTTTACGATCTACATAAATGACATATTACAATCTATTAAAGACTGTAGACATATCCTATTTGCTGACGACTTACAAATAAATTATATATATATATATATATATATATATATATATATATATATATATATTTGCACCTATATCCGCATTAAATTACGGAAAAAATGAAGTAAACAATGACCTAAAATCAATTATTTCATGGACGAACAAATTATTATTATTTTTTGTAATATGTTAGTATTCTGTTCTTTAACTTTTTGTTAAATTTTCATTGCTTGTATACTACTTTGTGCCCTAGTAGAATGTAAGAGAAGTCCCTATGGCCTTAATTCCGCCAGTATAAATAAATAATAATAATAATAATTATTATTATTATTATTATTATTATTATTATTATTAAAGTACATGGAATGTAAGAGCCAAAGCACGAAGTTGCACATAGACACCATTTCCGGCAGAGAGTCAGCTGGTGGACGGACGGTTGGACGGGCAGGCAGATAAAATTTGGGAATATATCTATGTGACAACGTCGTGTCCACTTCATATGTGACACCAGAAAGGCAAGTGGCGTAACCAGTTCCCAATAGCTAAGGGATTCGGAGAGCGGATGGGAGTTCAAATATATACGTTACGGAGCTGTGAAAAGTTGCTTCTTTCCTTGCGGGAGCTTTAGGATGAAAGGAGATTCCTACCCGTTGTTGGTCTTTGGTTGCTGGGGTATCTCCTGGTTTGCAAATCCACTACTATAATGTATATATTTTACCCTACCACACTCGCGGATTTAGAGCGGACGCTGCAGCTTACAGCGCAACTGCACACTTGCGAGCGTGGAAAGATACAAACACAGTGTTATATATACAGACACGAAGCTTGAGTTGTGAGGGTGCTAGAAACAATATACTGTGCCGCTACTATTTCTCATTGTCTGTAATGAGGCGATAGTAGCGATCCTTGTAGTTAGCAACTATCTATGGGTGCATATTTACTACGTATTGAGCTTCGTGACTGTATATACTAGACTGTGATAAAAATGTATCCAATGTAGAACTTAATTTGTCTCATGTTTCCATACCAAGGTCAGGAAGTACAATAGACCTCAACGCGCAATTCAGAAAACTTCAATGTGCCCTATCTAACACCTTAGTCTTTTCAGTGTCAGCCATATTTATGTATAGGTATGTAGAATGTCCTAGAAATACCATGCACATTTTCCTAAAATTACAGTGTTCTTTTAAAATTGAGGACCTAACATTCTCAATGTGGTGAGTGCCGAAAACAACTTTCTGAAATATTGATAAAAAAACACTGCGCAATGCATGTAGAGATACCTACAACACCGTCTTTGGCGCACGAATGAGTCACAGTTGAGCTACGACAAAGACAATTTAGTATGATATTCTCATATGGATGTTACTCCCTTAAATTGCATAAAATTATATTTGAAAAATTGGCACTTAGCATATTTGGAATGTCTGGTCTTCATTTGTACTCGCCAAAATTCTGATGACAAAACTGATTTTTTTCCTTGTTGAAGGACATCCGTTAGAACAAATTCGTATATATATGTGTATATATTTTATATTCTTCACTTCAGTAAATAAATGTTATAAAACACTTATTTCGAGTGCTAATTAATATATTTTGAAATTTTTCTTAGAAATTTGTCTGGACATACTGGAAATATTTACCCAACTTACATTAAATAACACTTATTTATGAACAAAGTAACAAGTTTTGGTAGTATTTTATCGAATATTTAGGCAATTAGATAAATTTTACAAACACATTACACTCTCCTTTACTGTTGTTTTACATATGACACTTAAGTTATGCACAGGAAAAATTATATAAAACCGTTAGTGCTAAACATTGAATTCTGTCAAAAGAAGAGACTTCCCTTCAGAAGTTGGTATAACTTGTTCTCACATCATATCAATGAAATAGAAATTATGAGTTTTAAAAAATCGAACATTAGAAGCGCCATTGATTTCTCTCGTTATATTAAGAGGGTTGAAGAGGTTATTGAGAGAGAATGTAGCAACAACAGCGCAATGATAAATAATGAAGTAAACAGATTATCTGTGTCTGTCACAAACTTTACTAGATCTCTTATGGATAAAATCCCGTTTTCCTTTGATGAGAAAAGATTAGTTGCCTCAACTACGACTGGACCGCGGAATATTTAATCCTGGTAGTAAACCAGTACTATTTATTTACCTGATAATTAACAACAACTCGCAGGTACACGTGGCGCCAGAATCTAAGTGAAATTCATTACAAGTCGCGTGAAAGTCGTCGGGAAACACGTTCATAGACTCAGCTAATGAGATAATTAATTTGGCAAACATTTCGCTAGTCATTCCTCTTGGTATGTATGTAGCTCAAGTATCTGGTCACATATGAAGCCTGTCATGTGAATCGGAAAATATCATGTTGACTGACAAGTCCGGATAGCTTTTGATAATAAAATAGTTTATAATCGAAGGGTTATTTATTAAGTTGGAAAAATCGCATAAGAAAAATACAGGCCAAACACTGTGTTCGTTGAATTTGTTCACAGAAATGCAACAACTTGGTTAAAAATTATGGCTACAATTCTTATTTTAGGTATACATATTATCATTATGTTTGTTGTAAAGAAATTTGAATCACCTAACTTCAAGGTTTGGCTTTTCATCATTCCGTTTTCATTGTAGTGAGGGTCATAAATGAACGACAGACATCCACAAGAAACTGGACTCCCTGATCATATCGTCAGCATGGTGGAAGACCGTCACTTAAGACAACACACAACAAAAAAGATTGACCTAAGTTCTGCCCTGAGTTCGCTGGTTTTGTACACGACACACAATAAAGCAGTTTTTATTTTAAATATAAAAGTTATCCATATCCATATTATAAAGAAATAAAGACATAATTACCTTCTTTTGAGAAATGGGAACCACCGGCGTAGCTCGGTTGGATAAGAGGTGTGCTTGCCAACCCGGAGTTTCGCTCGGGTGCGGGTTCGATCCCCGCTTGGGCTGATTAACTGGTTCAATTTTCCAAGGTTTTCACAAACTTTAAGGCGAATGCCAGATAATCTATGGCGAATCCTCTGCCTCATCTCGCCCAATACCATCTCGCTATCACAAATTCCATCGACGCTAGATAACTTAGTAGTTGATACAGTGTCGTTAAGTAATCAAATAAAAAAGAAAAAAATTGAGACCCTTTGGTCCGTTTTATCATTCCCATGAGAACCATGAACGAACGAAAGATATTCACAAGACATTAACATCTTGGTCGTATGATGAGAATGGTGAAAGGGCGCCAAAAAACACGAGAAGGTCACGGGCATTGTTCAGGCGGTAGCTGTGTGTGACCGCTGATTCGGAGCTCCGATCGGTCGTGGATTCCATTCCTGCTCGGGCTTGTATAGTAAGGTTTTTTCCTGAGGTTTTTCCCATCTGTAATGCGAATGTCACCTAACCACATGGTGAATCCTCGACCTCATCGCTAATTACTATCCCGCAATCACCAATTCCATCGGCGCTAAATAAGCTAGCAGTTGATATCGTCGTTAAATAACAGACTAAAAAGACACGGGAAACACGCCCAGTCCCTGTGTGCGCGAGAGAGAAATCTCAACTTCTCAAAATAGAGAAAAATCCGGGCCAACCAGATTTGTAAATGGAAATATTAACATTGGAGCCACAGAGGAAAACAAGAAATAGTGATAGCACAGTCTAGTATATACAGTCACGAAGTTCAATATGTAATAAATATGGATCCATAGATAGTTGCTAACCACCAGGATCGCTACTATCGCCTCATTACAGACAATGCGAAATAGTAGCTGCACAGTCTATTGTTCCTAGCAACCTCAACAACTCAAGCTTCGTGACCGTATATATTAGACTGTGGTGATACAGTGTGATGAAAATGGTATTTCACGCCGAAGGCCGAATTACAATCTCGGCGATTCCGTAGAGAGGATATTGGTGCATGTTTGGTTAGGCCGTTTCGTCCCCGTAGGTCTTGAGTGAGAACGTACAGTAAGCAGTAAAGAAACGCCTCAGAAATTCATCTCAATGTACATTTACAAAGACCAGAATCTTCTACACACATATCACGGAGAAAATCCAAAATTTCACAGTAAAGGCTCACGTAGCGTGGATAAATCTAAATCTAATGTTCCCTTTAGGTGCAGTATTGCTGTGTACTACACTTTTAAAAATATGCTTAATTATTTGTATCTTCGTTTAACCTCCTTTCCGGGTTTTACAAGCCAGTGCCCGTAGGGGAGGGTTAATTTTTTGGTTCACACACGAGACGTGGACAATGGAGGGACTTCCCTGGTGATGGATCAGCTTGACACAGGGACCACTCCTGAAGACAACAGGAACACATGTAGGCCTATAGACAATGAACAGAACGTTTGGGGTAGTTTGTTTAGTCAACTGTCCGAAGACAGGTTGAAACCTCATTACTGACACCAATGAGATATCACTCATGAGGCGACTAAGCTAGGAGATAATGGGGGTAGGATGGCCAGTTTATTTCCCTCTCCATTGCATACTTCGCTGACTAGTAATATTACACTAATCAGACTTCAGCTGTATACACAATTGTTCTTTCTCTGACACATATCGTCAAGCAAGACGTAGGCCTAGATGAACAGCCTTAGACACAAAAAAATTACCGCTCTCCTGTAGCGTGAATTTGTGTAAGTCCACTTCGGTCAGCTCCTGGTTCACACGACTATGAAGGAATGTTTATTTTGCACCTAATTTACTCCTTGAATATATCTTCGTTATAGATTATTTACGACACTTTACCTATGAACAGACAGAAAGGCAACAAACAAACAAAACTCAGGAAAAACAGAGCGGAGTCGTGCGTAAGAAATTTCTTCACGTGTAAACCTAAGCTCTCACGGAATCAACCGAAGTCTTCCGAGGAGGACTTAGCGTATAGAATCCGGTCATTTTTTTTATCTGACTTTACATATCAACCAGAACCTCAATCGACATAGATGAAAAGTAAATTCCAATCTGGAATTCGCCTTTTGCGAGTGGGGAAAAATCTGAAAGAACCTACACTCAGATTGCCTGGCCTCTGGATTTGAACCAGGCCTCCGGAATGCAGGTCCGAGACGATACCGCCTCGACCACTTCGCTCGATATGCAGTTGTTTAAGAGACCAAAATGGATTTCTAAGCTTACCACTTAAATGATCTACTAATTTAGACCAGCCATTTTCAACCGGTGTGCCGCGATTGAGCCGCTGGTGTGTCGCGAGAAAATGCAAATAATAAGGGTTGTAGCAAAAACTGGGAAAATAAAAATGAAAATATTAGTGAGCCCACGAGAGTCAACATTCAATAATCATATTCCCACCTAAAACGCTCAAAATTTCTCTCACCCCCTCGATTGGGATCCATTGGTTGAGTGTGCCGCGGGATTTTAAATCACACCTTTAGTGTGTCAAATGTTGAAAAAGGTTGAAAATCGCTGATTTAAGTAATTGAAGACTGAAAAAATCGAGTTACTTAGTTATCGTAGGCCTGCTGGATTTATTGATTATACCTAGAACAATGGTTTATAGGTTTAAAATTAAGTTTTAATATTATCACTTATACTTCCACGTCTTCTCAAGTGAGGATTATAATATGTATGTTGTATGTTGAGAAGTAAGAATTAGTATTCACAGCGCTTAAGGTTCCAGTATCGACGTGTTCTCACTGGCCGCCACTGGACGGCGTGTGGAGAGAGGAGAGAGTTGTGTTCGTAGAGAGTCGGTCGGTCAGCTCTAGTCGCTGGGGTGACTTCATGTGTTTCGGTTGTGTGTATCATGAGTGTCATCAAGAAACAGTTCACTTGGAAATTTGGATATCCACGTTTCCAGAAGAAGCTGAGACTGAATTACGAGGTAAATTGACGCGGTCAAGGTTACACGACCGTCGCGTAGTATAATTCAGGAAATTCGCGGTGTAGTGTTAATGCAAAATAGCAGGTATCCACTTTCCCTCAGCCTTAACCAATTAAGAGTTTAGCATCTCTTTACCGCCTCCGTCACTATTAGAGCAATTAGTGCATCGTTTGACGGAAATGATTGTCATTATCATGTAATCAGGTTAAGACTGAGACAGCATTATGGTCTACACGCACGGAATTCCAGAGACATTGCTATGCTTTCGAAAAGGAGTACTAGAGTGTGTAAAAAACGTTGAAATAAAAGTGATTTTGTGCAAAATGAGACGTGCGAAGTAACATAAGACTGTTACGCGTGTAAGGCTGACCTGACATATTTCAGTTGCTGTGGTGGCATTCTAATGTTGGTAGACAGTTTTATGCGTTGCTAGACGTTGTGTGTACAAACATCGTAAATGTATTATCATCTTTTCATAATATAATTAAATCTGTTTGCTTTCCTGCGAGGAGGAGAACGAATTTCTTGTTTTTCTTTCTGGTAGTTTATTTACGTCATGTTATTACGGCGCTGAAGAAGTATTCAAGGATTTAATGTGTGTGACACTGAAAGTGAATTCGTGTTCTAAAGTTTTAACACAATATTTAAAACGAAATATTGCAAAATCAGAATAATTGTGAAGCAGAAATATTTGAAACGCTATAATCGCTGTTGCATTATGACCTATAGCCTACATTTTAATACGTAACAGTTATAATTCAAGTTTAAGACTTCAGATTTCAATAATATAATTATTATAGTTGTCATAACGTATAGTGCTTAAAATTATTCTGATTTTATGTTTTATTTAAATTCGTGTCGCTCAGATTTCAGTGTTGACCCAAGTGTAAGCGTATTGCATTATTTTAACAGTAGTATTTAATTTAAGAGTGTTCGCCGTACTGTTGTGATCTAAGGGTAAATTAATGTTACAGCGACGATAAACGATATTAGAAGCAGCGATGATATATCAGAGAAAATGGAAGCGTGCACTTACATTGAGGCATTCGCATTGGAGGAACGATAAAAGCATCGATATTTAATAAAAGCGACGAAAAAATAGTTACATTTTCTCCGGTCTTACGACCACAGATTAAACATGTTATGTTTGTTGTAAGTCACTCTAATCGATTATTATTGAATTTATATGTAGGTCTACTCGTAATGAAACAGGCGGTAGTGTTAGTGATTTGTTGATTTGTATTGAAAATTGATACTGAACAATTAATCAGCTGTGTATTTATTCGTGAACCATTATATGACATCAAAAGAATAAATCTCCTCATAGTAATGTACAGTATACTAGATAAGCTTTCGGTTCAGTTGATCCTCTAAATAGATTTAACACTTAGTATAATAATATAATTTTCACGTAGGTTAACCTAAAATAATTTAAATGTAATTTGAAGCTTCAAAAAATTCAGTTAAGCTTATTGCTATTTGTTTTGCCACAGGGACATGTATTTCCTCAGTACATTGACTAGTAATCTTGACAATATATTTTAAATTATGTTCTACCCCCTTTGGAATACAGAATGCCAAAAGAAAATTTTTTCTCATGATATTTCAAGTAGAATATCTTCTGAATACGTGTTTCAGATTCAGGCGACAGAATAGACGGTACAATTATAGAAGTCATTATCAAGACTTCTAGTATAATTTAATCTTCAAAATATATTTCCTTGTGGTAGTAGTATTTATTTAGTAGTATTTATTTATTTAACCTGGTAGAGATAAGGCCGTCAGGCCTTCTCTGCCCCTCTACCAGGAGATTCCAACTACAATATCAACAATAAAATTACAATTAGTATTAAATTTACAATTACAATAAAATCAAAGTACGAAAAGATTACCTGAATAATTAAAGCTAGATAATTTATCATAGAGAAACAAAGAATATTTTATATTTACTGAATTACAAATTAAATCTAGAATAACAAAATTGTATAGTGATGAAATTACTGGATATTGAAATATTTTGTGATAGATTAAAGAAACTATTTACGCCTTGTACATAATCATTGGTAATTTTCTCGTTGCTGTAATGTATAACATTGTTTCTTTGATGAAATCAGCGCTTACCTAGTGTTTTTGCTAATACCATTTATCGTCCCTCCAACGTTTAAGTACCATAAGACGTCATGCCTTGGACTCACGATTCGAAATGAGTGCTGGTTGGAATCATCATAGGGGGAGCAAATTTCTCATGAAATTATGGCCAGTGTATGTGACCCGTGCCCACCCAGAATCTTGATGAATTTTGGGAGATACAGTGACTACCGAAATCCCATTGCGCGAACCATTTGTAACGGCTGGGTGAGCTTTGTTCTAACCAAATGTTACCCCCGTACTAGTTGAATGATCATTCACCTCTGCTGAGACATGTGGACGTGAGGCCAGCAATCGGCTGGTCGGCCTTGGATCTTTATTGGCTATCGCGCGCAGAATTATTATTATTATTATTATTATTATTATTATTATTATTATTATTATTATTATCGAGGTAATTCGGTGTCGAAATTAAACGTTGACGACAAATAGCGGGAAAATTTTGCCTATAGTTCCTCTGAGAGGGTCGTGGTTCTCTTAACTGTAGTAAGTATACGACACAGGATCCAAAGGTTTACAGTTGTTGCATTATATTTCTGTTGGTGAGTGACCGTTAAATTTCAAGTAGCTTATCTTGGTCACGGACGTCAGAATAATAAAAGCATTACAACCTTCTGTTATCTCTTTTCCCACTAACAGCAAACTTTGACGTTGCACAGAGGTAGAGTTATAATAAAAGATCTTTACGTCATCCCTCCCGGATGAAGTCATGCAAAGGACTTTATCGCCCTTTAAAATCCATTGCGAATTTGAACTCTCGAACTTCGGATCCTGCAGCCAGCATTGTACCCGCTTGGCCACTAAGCGCGACTGTATTGTTGTCAGGAACATTAAATATGTAATGTGTAAACCGTCAGGTTTATTATTCTATATTAAACATCAAAATTGTAAGATTTAGCACTGTTGGTTCCAGTAAAATGGCTTGAATATTGTGGTGAATGGTGAACGAAACGATTGACCTTTACTGTAACCTAAATTTATATTATACTTAGAAAAAAAAAGTGAATATTCCAGTGCAGAGTTGAATCAGTAACTCCGGTGTACAGGACTATGATTCTTTGTGGTTGATTATTGTGGTTCATACACTAAATAAGGATTAGTGGTGTCCGGTCTGTGGGGCCGACCCGATCTAACGGGCACGACCGCTCAACAAGTTGACTATTACATTGAGAACTAATGTTATAGTCTCGTGATACTTTCGCGCTTGATATACGTGCAGGCAGATTCTCCACACAAGGAATCTAATTATATTCGGACTCATGTAAATTGGATTTGAAATTAGAAAGCTGGTGGGGGGACCTACATCCGAAGCTTGTGTATGGTTGCTTCAGCATTGAAATCTTGACTGACTGTACAAAATATACGATTTCACACTCAATACACATCGGTATGCGAAGTGAGATATGTTTGTCTTGAGTCTGTGTTTCACCTCATTTTAACTAACGGTGATGCCAGTGCGTGTTCGTAGCTTAAACGTGCTCCTTGTTGTCGAATGTATGTTCCAAAAGTGTTGCTTTCGCCAAAACGATGCTTTGAAGGACAATGACCTTGAATGGTAATTTCGTTAGTTTTTATATGTTTTAAATATTGTTTTTTATTACTTGATTATAAGAAATATCTTCTCACTAATTACTATATTTTTTTCCTTCGTCACCAACTAAGGACTAATTTTGTGACTTACGTGCATTATCCTGCACATGTTGTTACATAGTTCGTATAAGACAAATATCTAATTAGTGGCTAATACAATAAAAACAAATTTCTTGCTTATGTGATTTCTTAGGTATTTTATCTTCGTTAGCGTTTGGCTTTAGTCCTTTAGGGCAATAATTGTAACTACAATGATGTGGTGACTGGCGTAATCTAGAAGCTAGGGAGCTGAGTTCTTGTCCCGAGACTGCGCTCGGGCGTTGGTTCGAGTCCCGCTTGGGCTGATTGCCTTATTTCGCTTTTTCCGCGAGTTTCCCAACTATAAAACGAATACCAGGTGCTGCCACAGTCTAATATATAAGTCACGAAGCTTGAGTTGTGAGGGTGCTAGGAACAATAGACTGTGCCGGTACTATTTCGGATTGTCTGTAATGAGGCGATATTAGCGACCCTAGTGGTTAGCAACTATCTATGGATGCATATTTACTACGTATTGAGCTTCGTGACTGTATATACTAGACTGTGGTACTGCTATACCAAATCCTGGGACTGATCTCGCTGTCACCAATTTTATCTGCTTTAAATAAACGTGTAGTGGATATAACGTCGTTAAATAGCATATAAAATACTCTATTTACAAATTGTAGAATTCCAGGGACGTATATCGCCAGGAAGTCAGGAACCCAAAGTAGCATACGACATCACATTTTTTTATTATTCCTTTTATAGAGATTGTAATATTTCTGAAGGATTGTGTCTGGTTTTGAACTGCGTAACATGATTTTATGTATCCAACGTTTCATAACTACTTGCAGTTTCATTTTCACAGGCAATATCACAAGAGAAATTCATTTTCTCGGGTTTATGCAAAAGAAATGGAAACTTAGCGTGATTTTTAATATGACTGTCTTACGAATATAAGAATAAAAATTATTGAAATAAAAAGAACGCATTCTGCTATCGAATTATATAATATATTTCATTTGCTGTCACGGCTTAAGATATTCGTAAATAAAGAATTAAAACATTTTTCTTAAATGCAAGCAGAACCTTCTAGCGTTAAATTTTCTAACTGCTTATCAATAACCAAACAACGGAATAATGAAAGTAGTCATACGTAATGAAATGTAATTAAACTTGAAATTATGCAAGTGATTTTTCATAATTTTTTTTTTCGTTTGTAGTTTATGCTATGAAAATTGATATTGATTATAGATGTATATGAGTTTATTGACAATATTTGTTTTTTTCCTCGTCGATTTGTATCAACAGAATACAATTTTTATTCCCTTGTGAATACTGTATCCCACCACTCAGGAAACAATTGCGAATCATTAGTAACGAGACATAAATGAAAATATGAAGTCAACAATATTGAAGAGATAGGTGGTTCTGATTTGTTAAAATTCAACGGATTCTTAAGATTCATGGTGAATAATGGTACAGTCGAATGCATTGATGGTGGGATGGTATAAACAAAATGGTAGCTATCACACCTCATCTCCTATTCGCGAGTGGCAGTTACAATATATACTATAGGTTTCATGGGTGCAGCATTGAATTAACAAATATTCTTTTTTTTAAATCGACGCTAATTCCACCACTCACTTCCCTCCTTCCTACCTGAACACAAAACTTGTTGCCAAAAATCTTAATGATTTTTCTTGTGCTCGGAGAAGAGAGAGAGAATTTGTTGCTTACACATTCCGATCATCAATGCATATGGGACGTACAGCGTGCAACGACCACTCGTACATTTCGGTAGGGGGTGTGGTAGGTAGCATTTGTTTATTCCGTCCGACCATCAGTGCACTCGAGTGTAAAGTAGTGGCAAAATACCGGACCGACCCTTGTAGCTGAATACAGAGCCTTGTTCACTCCAGAGCACGATAGACTGGTAACTGAGACTTTCGTCGTTCGAATCCTGCCTGGGAAGGAAACTTTTTTTGTTCCTTATTCAAATTTATTCCCAATACTTTTCGATTGCTGATAAAATTCATGTTCTGGGAATAATGAGGTAATTAAGTAGTAAAATATCACTGCAATCGAAAAGTATTAGGAATAAATTTGAATAGGGAACAAAAAAGTTTCCTCCCAGGCAGGATTCGAACCACGAAAGTCTTAGTTACCAGTCTATCGTGCTCTGGAGTGAACAAGGCTCTGAAATCAGCTACAAGGGTCGGTCCGGTTTTTTTTATACTACTGTACATGAAATAGGATAATCTTGAGAAGACCTAAAGGTTGCCTACATTTTTTGGTCGATTATGCCTACTAGTTTGGCCTAGACAGACATAATGGATCCAACAAATTAGGCGATACTTCAGTTATTGTAAGATATCGTGATATTGGAACCTGCAAATATTTACGAAAGAGCGGAGATTATTAAATATCAAAATACGGTTGAAAAACTAAAGTAGTTCGTCTCAAAATAAAACCGTGAAAACCTAAATCTCATCTGTAACATTTACTAACGTATAATCATTTGAATAACTTTTATGATTGATTGAGTGATAGTAATTATATACAATAATAACTGTAATGAGCTTATGATATTGTAAAAAATTAATTGTGGGTTGTGAGAAACTTACAAAGGGACTTGCGGCTTCTGTGTTATAGCCCTTCAAAACAATTTTCATAATCTGTACATTATGTTGCAAATGCCACTTGACCAAAAGTGCATAGCAGTGTTCAATAGGAACTAATCATTTTTGAAATTGGTAATTATATGAAATAAACTTTCTGCTGTGTTTCTTCTGTATAGGCATATTATTGTCATTGTGAGTTGTGCAGTAATTCAGGAATAATAATTTTCATTGTGCTTGTCGTTTAGGATATAGTAAGTTGACCCTTGCCCACCGCTGTGGATTAACGGGTAACATGTCTTAACGTGAAATGGATGGACTCGGGTTCAAATCCTGGTTGGGGCAAGTTAACTGGTTGTGGTTCTTTTAGAGGTTTTCTCTCAACCAAATGAGGAAGAATTGCTGGGTAACTTTCAGCGTAACCTCGGAACTCATTTCGCCATGATTTATTCACATATCATTATCATCATTACCAAGCTTACGATCCGGGACAATTTAGCAACCAATATATGCACAACTTGACTATAGAGTTACTTGAACATAGTAGACAGACATACTATGTATGTAAACAACGACGTTAATGTGTTTCGTTATATTTTACTGTTAAGAGTACATTCTGGTGACGGTGGAAAATGAAGTAGGATACATACCTCACAAGTTTTCGTGTCCCTCGGCCACATTGAAGTCGTTAGCGTTACAATGAACAATCATGTAGTACGTACAGTACATCACTCAAACTATCCAAGACGCTGGATGAACTTGATGCTATAAATCTGAGTGCCACTGATAATGACCATGCCAGACCAAAAATTTCCTACAACAAGACAGTGACAACGTTGTTTCGCTTTCTAAACTTGCACCAACGACAATCAGGATTATTAGCTAAACTCATTGTATAAAAGTGCTTCTCTATAGAACAATGACCTGTTAGAATTCCTGCAATTAGTCTCAGATTTTTACGTGATAAATGGAGGGATTATCTGGCTGCCTTTCCTTAGCAACCCTTATTTGTCGATACTTAATATTTCTTACCTAGCGTTTGGTAAATTTCCTGTGAGTAATTTTGGATAAATTTGTGTTTATTGTTGTCGGGGAGATAGGGATTGCAGGTCCTAGTTCACAAAAGATTTGTTCTGAGGTCACTTGAGTAATCTCATCTGACTTCGTTATCCTACTCGCCATCACGACCTTTAATTAATAAATGTGAGAAGTTATTTTTATCGACCTCTTGGAGAAATGTCTATGGTACTTTTCTACAATTTCTGAGATAATTTTCTCTGGTATCCATTTACAAGATTGGAATCCTGGAGAAGAATTCTTGTAACGGAATTCTTTCCTGTCTTTCATCATTGTTAAGCCGATATGTCGATCCGAAAAGTTGAAGTTTCTGCATCTAGGACAGGGTTAAAAAATTGACAACTGCATAGATTTACTTTGCTTCTTGGTTTTACTTAGAACTACATGTGAGTGCAATCACCTGACGGCAGGTGCATAGATTAATTATGCTGCTTAATTTTACGTAAAACTACGTGTTGGTGCTGTCACCTGTCGACAGGTGCACACCTTTACTATGCTGAATATCTTTACGTAGACAGCGTTGCTTTCGAACAGTAAGCGGAACAATGAGAACTAGGGAAATAGTGGGAGAACAAAAGAATCACAAGAACTGAGGAAAGACGAGAACAGGAAGAGAGGGAGAGAAAGGGGAAGACAGGGAGTACAGCTCATGCATTTTGTTAAGGCACTTGATATGTGCAATACGGGAACAACGTTTCTGTGGAGGGGGTAGGAATAGAAGGGAAGGTCGGGCGTGTGTCTACAGAGTTCAAGGCAAAGACAAACCCATTCCCCTATAATTCGTAAGTAGACTCATCCGATCTCGTGCGCAGCTCTGTAGGAAGAGTGGGGGAGTGTCTGGATATAATACATGAGCTGTACAACGGAAAGAGGCGGGATAAACGGAAGCAGATGGGGAAAAGGGAAAGTTGGAAGGACAAGGGGAAGACAGGGAGGACAAGGGAAAGACAGGGAGAACAAGGGAAAGACAGGGAGAACAAGGGGAAGACGGAGAAGAGCGGGAAGACAGGGAGGATAAAGGGAAGACAGGGAGGACGGGGGAAGACAGGGAGAACAGGGGGAAAACATGAAGACCAATGTCAATGCAATGAGAATGCAAGGTTATAGCATGAGAACGAGGAGGATACAAAGAGAACAAGAGATGTTTCATTTTATGTGATGATGAATTCCCAAGTTATTCCAAAACCTGTCGGCCTGGTTGGCGGAGTTGGTATAACGCATGCCCGAGGTTGCGGGTTCGATCCCGGACCAGATCGATGACATTTAAGTGTGCTTAAATGCGACAGGCTCATGTCAGTAGTTTTACTGGCATGTAAAAGAACTCCTACGGGACAGAAAATACCGGCACACCGGCGACGCTGATATAACCTCGGCTGTTTCGAGCGTCGTTAAATAAAAAACATAACATCCCCAAACCTAGTGAGGAAAAAATGTAGTTCTGCATCAAAACTCGAAAATCTCCCATCAGTTTGTGTACTATAAATTATTTAAAATAAATATATGCTTACGTGGGCGAATTAAAAAATGCATACAGTGTTAGTTGGGAGGCCGGAGGGAATAAGATCTTTGGGGAGGGAGAGCCGTAGTTGGGAGGATAGGTCTAATATTAAAAGGGAATTGAGGGAGGTGGGATATGATGATAGAGACTGGAATAATCTTGCTCATGATAGGGACCGATGGTGGGCTTATGTGAGTGCGGCAATGAACCTCTGGGTTCCTTAAAAGCAGCCATAAGTAAGTGAGTAAGTAAATAAGATACTTATTTACGTGATGACAATGATTGTGTTTGGCTTATAGACTGATATAATATTATTTTTGTTGCTATATTTAAATGTGGATAATTATTGTGAAATATCTGCTGTCGTTTGAAAAATTAGTACCCTTAATATTCTTGTTAGCGTTACCATGGTAGGTAGGCCTACCATGACGTTTGTTCGCTATAAAATGGTAGCTGTTTTGCAAAAGAATAAGGTGAGAATGCAGAGGTATACTAAGTTATAAACATAAATGGAACATGTCGTATTGTTATGGATTTAACTCGATCTCACGAAAGCACTATGTTCTTAAACACTTCTCATATGAGCCACGTAGAAATCTGAGTTGTATTCCCACAATGCCGAAGAGTGGTTCTGAGAGAATTAGTTCAAAGTGTCTAGAATTAAACATCATTTCACGCACGCGTGAGAAGATGTCTCCCATATATGATGTTGTTAATGACGATGTTACATTTTCGTATTCTGTTCATGTTTGTGGCATAACGGATTTGAAAATGTGTGCTCTGAAACCATGTGCTCGCACTGCAATAAAACTTGGAAGACTTCTACAATGAAGTGGATAATACTGACTGTGAGAAGAATGTAACAGGAGTTGTCTCTAATAGGTTAGTTATAATATCACGTAGATAACTGTTCGATTCCCTATTGTGATTTGGTATCATCTTGATAAAAAAAATCGGTTGCCATCAGCGTTGCCAAACATGCGATGAAGTATAGCGTTATGCGATAACACCTATAGGATAATACCACAGTCTAATATATATAGTCACGAAGCTTGAGTTTTGAGGGTGCTAGGAACAATAGACTGTGCAGGTACTATTTTGCATTGCCTGTAATGAGGCGATAGTAGCGATCCTAGTGGTTACCAACTATCTATGGATGCATATTTATTACTTATTGAGCTTCGTGACTGTATATACTAGACTGTGATCATACGATGATTTTGTTAATCATATTATTCCAATGAATTCATTCCACTTTGCTTTCCATAGGAAGAAAATATCATATTAATGAAAATACTGAGATTATTCTTTTGGTACTTTCTGAATAGAAGTTTTAAATCTGTCCCTCTTTCAGTCATGATTCTGAGGGGACCGAATTTTTCCCAATCAGTAGTAACTAGTAAATTTGCATCATAGTTTGCTAATGAGTTATGCACAATAATTCGTTCATAGCTGCAGTTGGTACTGCTTCTGTGCGAATTTATTTAGTAGTGTGTAAAGTTTTGCTATTATGACATTAATAATGTTAAATGTTTGAGATTTTTTTGTGGAAAGTCCTATAATTTTTATGAGTTTGAAGTTTGGCAACGCTGATTGCCATAAGCTTAAATCCCCTTGGAAAGACTTCGGTTTAGGCTATTTCGTGACAGGTTAGGTTCCCACTTGAACGAATTTCTTATGCAGCGACAGAGTCCAATAATTTTTTGACAATGTTTCAAAAGATTCCGTCGTCTCGAACCTGTTTTCTATGGGTAACGTGGCTGCGTAATAAACGAGAGGTTAAGAGTTCGAGACTCCGCCGTTTTCCTTTGTTTGTTTATTTGTTTTCTGTATATTCATAGTCCAGTTGTTATAATTATTTATAACAAAGATACCTAGAGGAGGTAAATTAGATGAAACGTAAAAAATCCTTTATCTTAATGGCTATAAATTATACGACAGATTTTTGCCCCGTATAAACCAGACTCTGTCCGAAGCTCTACTTAGACAAATTCCCGCTACAGGGGATCGGTCTTCTTTTGTCTAATATGTACTGTATGTATTTTGTGCAAATGAGGAGCAAACTTTCAAAACCTGACATGTCCATTTTCAGAAAATACTACAAATACGTGTCTCTGTAACAAACGAAGATTTATTTATGGTGAAATTTTATATGAATCTATAGCAAAAAAAAATAATAATCTTCAATGTTTCACCACAGAAAATAGTTTGTATATTGCAGAGATGTAAGTTTTTGGCATCTGAATTGTTTATTTCTGAAACTGGACATGTCAGGTTTTGGAAGTTTTTTCCTCAAATACAATGTAGCTGTAGAGTACATATTGACTAAACATATTGTCATTGATTATTCAGTGGCGAGGTTCTCATATATGAATATATAAAATTATATTATAGGTGTGGTGTTTGAAGTTTAGAAAATAACAATGAGTATATACCCGTCTTCTTAACGGACATACCTCACTTTGTAATAAAACCAAGTTATTTACGTATTTTCTAAGGCATATGAAATAGAAAAATTAAATTCATTCAATTTATTTGGTTATAGGAAATACAAATACAATAATATGTCTATTAGAGTTTGTATTTGAAGCAAAGCTTGGTTACAGGATTTACATTTAATTGTGTTATTTTATATACATTATAAAATACGTATTCTCAAAACTATTGGACGTATCAGAAAACTTACTTGACAAAACTTGTTTGCATTGATTTCCTCTATTACCTCTGTGAAATGGTATTTTAATAGAATATAAATGTAAATAGTTTTCTTAAAATTAATATTTTTAGTTTCATTCACATTAAGTGGAGCAAGTATGCACGACATTGAAAATTTAAGTGGAACAAAAATAAATAAAAAATATAGGAAATTAAAAAATAGATCCCTGCATCCAAAGACAACACAATGACCAGTAAATTAATAGTAATGTCACAAAATATTAATAAATTTCTCCATATAATTCAAATCTTTGAACCTTAACAAGACAAAACCTGTACGAAAAATAAAAGTAAAAAATGAAATGTTAAAGGAAGAGGATACTGAAAGTTGGCTAAAATTCACGTTCTTTTCTCAAAAATTGTTTTTCGCTTAAAATCATTTGACTGTAGGGAATATATTAAAAATAAAATTTAAGCCCTAACTCAATGCTATGACATTTAATGATGCTATTTTAAAAATTCTGTTAGCTCACTTCATTTTTCAATCTCATTTCTTTCAAATTGACCGCATTCTCGCGTCTGGCCGCTAAACCATGTGGCCCGAGTTCGATTCCTGGTTGGGGCAAGTTACCTGGTTGAGGTTTTCCCGGGATTTTCCCACAACCCATTATGAGCAAATGCTGGGTGACTATCTGTGCTGGACCTCGGATTCATTTTACCGGCATTATCACCTTCATCTCATTCAGACGCTAAATAACCTAAGATGATGATAAAGCGTCGTAAAATAACCTATTAAAATAAAATAAAATCAATATGATTTGAGTTGCTTATTTTATATAATTTATTTCTTGAATAATGTGGCAGCCCTATCTCCAATAGTTTTCGTTTTATTCACTAGATAGCAGGGGATGGTATTATTCCTTCAGTTGATTTGTTCAGATATGCATGAACATTGTTTTGATCTAAAGTATAGAAATGTGGTTGTCAGATCTTGATAGAAATATTTATTGTAGTTTCTGAAATATTTAATATGTAAGTAGTGTGTATTATGTAGGTTGCAGTTAATGTAGTTTTGTGTTTGCAGTGCATTTGTATATATAGTTACAGTTGTTACAAATCATGGGCAGGATTATTATTATTATTATTATTATTATTATTATTATTATTATTTTATTTTATTTTATTTTATTTTATTATACAAGCAACAACGATATTATTATGTTATAATAATACTAGCAGCGCTAATAGTTCACTTCATTAGGCCTATTAAACGCAGTGCGTATGTATGAGCAGTGTGTTCTGACCCACTGGCTGGCAGCAGAATAAGGTCTTAATTAAGTGTAGAAGGATTTTAAGTTTGATCCCCGATGTCGGTTATCCTCATTGAATTTTAAATAATTTTCCTTGGGCTCTTTAGAAAATGCTGTGACAGTAAAGAGCCTTTAAGCAAGCCGTGACCGACTTATTTTAAACTCTTTCGCTATTCACTAGTCAGTCATAATCACCACAATATTTCACGGCACTATAGAACCTGTAGTTGAAAGTGTCGCTGAACTGGCAACGCATAAATGAAAGACAATCTAGACATACTATCGAGGACTGCTCATTAGTAACTTCGTCCTCTCAATGCCACTGGGAAGTAATATGAGAATAATTGACAAATGAAGTATGATATGTGTCGTTTCGCGCATGTAACGACAAATTAAGAATTGCTTTGATTAGGGAGATGTGAGATGTTACTAAGAAGAGTAATTTAGAGAAAGTTGTTTTGTTTAACAACGTGTTTTACAGTGTGAAGTACATTAACCCTTTGATTCACACTGTTTTCTCTTCGCGTCACCTTACTGAAACACACTATGTGACCTCAGACCTAAAATTATTTCAGTAAACTGTGATCAACATTTCTTAATAAGGCATATAATATGAAAATAGAGTAATAAGAAAAGCTCTTCGAAAATGTAGTACATAATTAATCTAATACAATGAAAACTGTCGCGTTTTGAAAGAGAGATGGCTGTACCATCATATTGTCAAAGACAAAAAAAGAGGAGGTAATGTTTCTGGTATAGCTATACTACACTAGGTATCCGAAGGAATTACTACCAATAAAAATCGCAGATATCCCGTACATTTTTAGGTAGGTTATTTAAAGCCTGTGTGATGAATCTTGTCTCAATGTGAAAAGAGAGAGAAAGGAGATATGTCTTACTTCGTCTGTGTTGTTATGGCGATGGGGAGAGTAGAGCGATGCCGTCCATCCAACCAGTGGCGGAAGGGACTAGTTGATACATTCTGGAGCGCAAAATAAAATAACAAAATATCTCTCTTCGTACTGTGTAGTTCCGTCACTGAGCTTGTCTTTCAAGAAACTGAGTTCGGGTAGCCTGTACAATAACAAGGTTTTGAAAGGAATCGTGAAAATTTACAACCCTCCTATAATCTCCATGCTGGGTTATTTAGCGTTGATGGAATTTGAGATAGCGAGATGGTATTTGGCGAGTTGAGGCCGAGAATTCGCTGTATATTACCTGACATTCACCTTATATTACAATTGGGGGAAATCTCGAGAAGAACTAAAAACAGGTGGCGGGTGTCAACCCGAGGTTGAGCGCAACTCCGGATCAGTAAATGAACGTGCCTTCTGCCTCATCTACGCCGGTGGCCTGTGCCCCGTAAGCCATGTGATAGAATAAATATTTGTTTACCTATATACGCATAGATCTTCCAGAATTAGTAGACCTTCAGATATTATTCATTGGTGGCCCGAACAATAACTAGGAGATATTCTAATACCCTCCAGGTACTTTGTAGCATTTTCAATGACACATAACCACAAATTGCATGATTCCAATGTCGAAGATTAACATCAAACGAGTATATTTGGTGACCTAGGAGGCCACGGGATGGAGCCTAATCTTCCAATCCATTTCCTTGGAAAATATTTTTCTAGATACACCTTTACTTCTCTAGCGAATTGAGGTGGTTCTCCATCTTGCTGGAAATGGTGTTCCTGACGTTTTCGAGAAAATATATATATTTTTTTAAATTCAAATAGCCCTAAATCATCCGCTTCAATTAATTCTCAAATAAGTGTGGTCGGTCAAGGGATACTAAAGGCAAGGCACACAAAACGTTCAGTCTCGGACTATTTCCCTCATACTTACAAGGGAAGTACCCCAGCTCGAACGGCTAAAACGAGTGTAAATGCGTTTAAAATGCAGAGCTGTGCTTGTTCTACCACCCATCAAGGTTATTTATCTGTAAAACTCCGCAGTCGTGTACAATCAGTGATTGAAGAATAACGAATCTAATGACTAGAGAAGCACAAATCGCTGAAGAAACAACACCGTGTAACAGACAGTTATGACAAGGAGATCCACAAAATACATAAATGAGGTATTATGTGCCAATAAGCTACACCACATTTGCTTTAAATAATATACGAGTATAGGGTATTT
Organism: Periplaneta americana; assembly: GCF_040183065.1. Classification (NCBI taxonomy): domain Eukaryota; kingdom Metazoa; phylum Arthropoda; class Insecta; order Blattodea; family Blattidae; genus Periplaneta; species Periplaneta americana. The sequence goes on from NC_091126.1 coordinate 49,205,029, forward strand.
CAAAAGTCAGTTCAATATTTAAACCGCTATAAATATTATAATATGAGATAGGGAAAAGGTGGGGTTTACAAAACATTGGGAAGATGTTCGCCGTTCTCTTGTTCAACGTACAGCTTTCTTTCTGCGATACCATGTACAGAATTTTGGAGATAATGTCTTGGAATATTGGCAATTTCTTGCGAGATGGCGTCTTTCAGTTGCAGTAGGGTTGTTGGATGTGTCAGGAAAACTTGTTCTTTAAGGTAACACCACAACCAAAAGTCGGCCGGATTGAAACCTAGAGATCGCGGAGGTCATATTGTTGGAGTGAAAGCAAGTATTCACTTTGACTTGCAGTTCCTTTATTTGCTGGAGAGGACGTTCCAGAACTGTTGGAACTCTCATACCCATGTGCTGTTTCTTCTCCGCACTATTCCTATCCAATATGTCGGTATCTACTTCTGATAATTCCTGCATTATAATATCACGCAACATGCAAGCAAACGGCTCATCCTCACTCCAATTACATCCTCATTATCCGGTATGTAAGTTCGACGTACCTTTTCGCGCAGCAGATAAACAATCTTCACAGGATTAATTGACTTCAGCCTACTTATGTCTGCCGTTGGTACGTGCACTTCACTATTGAACACCGCAATGGCCTCGCTCGTGCTGTCTGTACAGCTAAGACGTAGTGAGGCTAGTACGCTAACTTTCAGATGGCGTTAGGGGCCGTACACGTAGTTTTACAGATGAATGGCATTGATAACTATTCGAACAGGTACAACATTATATTTTAAACGCGTTTCCAGTCGGTTTTAGCCGTTCGAGCTGGGGTACTTCCCTTGTTAGTAACCAAGTGTATGTTCGACTTTACCAAATTCTACATTTCTGTAGTTTCACGGTAAGAGAAACATGGAAGAAGCTCCATAAGAGAAGACAGTATCAGTGAGAAATTCATTATTGACATCTATACGATGCAATATTTTCTGAACAATCTCGGTCAGTTTAGTTTGGTTTTTTGTACTAATCTAAAAAATTAAAGGTATACGGTGTGAAAACAATGGAGAATACCAAATTGTACTATTTAGGAAAGTTTATGAATAGAAATGATTATTCTGTAATAAATTGTTTGTGAGATTTGTCTTTATTATTGTTAGTAATTCTACCGGGTGCGCTATATTTATTGTATCAACATGAAATGACAAAAACTCTTTCGTCCCTAGCTTCAATACTGAAGAAATTTTCGAAGAAAAGTATACTGATATAATTTTATAACGTCACGACTGTCTTGACTCCTGAGAGTGTGTGAATTGGTGATTCCGGAATATTTGAACTATGGCTTAACGAGAAAGACAGAAGCAATGTAGTTACAGGAGAATATCAGACACTCATCTTCTTTCTCCATGAATGAATTCAGATATACACTTACAGGAATTGATAACTTGATGTGATATATATAATTTACCTTCAAGGATTGAATTCTTTGACCTGTTATAACCTCGCTCATGTGAGATTTAAACAAATGTACAGTAGAGGAGGCAAGGCCTGTCCTGTCTCCTTATCATATGTGTGGCTCTCACCAATGATATGGAGGGGGGACGAGGTTTTAGTGTGAAATGAACTTCGGTGTCTGTAGATTCGTATAATATTAACCATCATGAAACAAACTCTCTTTTTGATGGCTCATTCTTTTCTCTCTCGCACAGCTCACATGCCAGGTCTCGCCTCCTCATCTGTAGCAATGTGTTGCCGCTTAACACAACGGAGGGAAAAAAAAACAAGACTGGATAAACACTCCAAGTCTCAGTAGGAGGGGCACACACACACACACATAAACACAACACAATCTTCTTCTTCTTCTTCTTCAATCATAAATAAGGATTTATCAGGTATTACTCGACCTCATTCAATAGTCTTTACAAATTACTTCCTCACCGTCTGAAACCCTTTAATTTGTATTCGTTTTGTCGTTTTATACAATATGTTTTTCTTCCTAAAGATTTGGTAAATTTGTTGTGTAAATGACTTTTCTGTGTTAATTGGAACTGTGATGGTAATTTACTTTAGTTAATGATGAGTTTCGGCTTGATTTCGGCAATCTTCAGATTTTTAGTGAGGTCCTTGCTTCTTTCCGTTTTTTTTTTGTCTTGTTGATGAGTGCGTTTATGATCGGCAGTGGTGTTTCAAATAAGGTGTGCGTTCTAAAATTAAATTGTGTGTTGAGAATATATTGTATGTCTGTAAATTTCGTATTGCTTTATATATGTAGTTCCTGTTTTTTCGGCTCACTATGTCTTTTTCTATGTTCTAATTGTGGTTGGTATTGATGTGTTCTGCGTATGTGAAACTAATTTTTAAAGATATTGACAATTACAGCCTTGTTTATGCCCGATCTTCAATTTGATTCTTGGTTGTTTATTTGTATTGAATATTTTTAAATTATACTGTTGCTTTAGATTTCTAGGCCGACATTTCCAGTCCAAAATATTTTGTATGTATTAAAATTTGATTTTTATTTCAAATATCGGTTGTTTATTGTAACTTAGCGTCATATTGGATATTATTCAAATATGCCTTTGTTTCTTATTTTAATGTCGATAAATCTAATCTAAAAGCTTCAGCGTAGGGCTACATGAAATTGTGGGCCATGTTCAAAACAATGGTTGCTAATTTCAATTTTGTTTCGTATTGGATATTGCTCAAGTATGCCATTGTTTTCAATTTTTATGGGATATCTCCAGTCTAAAAACTATTCTGTACCGTAACTAAATTAAAATTTTATTCTTGTTCCAAACATTATTTGTTTATTCCAATTTTTCTTCGTATTGGATATTCTTCAAATATGCTGTTCTTTTGGATTTTTATGTCATGCCCAGTCCAAAATTTGTTTGTGTGCATTACAATTTTATTTTTGTTTCAAACAATATCCTAGTTTTTAATCGTAATTTGAGTCATGTAGAACATTGTTCAAAAATGTCATTGTTATGGATTTCTATGTTAATATCCCCAATCCGAAATATTTTGCTAAATCAGCGGTTCTCAAATTGTAGGGGGGAGGGCGCCGTAACTTGACAGGGGGAGGAGTCAAATAAGTGAAGTCAAGTTTTTTTTTTTGCATTTTTATTTTGTCAAAATTTTTAATTTAAAATACAATCAAAACGGAAGCATAGCTCTAATGACTAATATGTGTCTGCTTTGAAGTACACAACCTGTCCAGGTTTGAGTTCATATTCGTGTTAGTCACTCTGAGCTCATTTTCTATTTGAAGTTTGTTTCTATATTAGATTTTAAAGCAGCTACAGCTGAAAACCCAATTTTGAAAAGCCAAGAAGTGGGGAAAAAGAAACAGTATCCGAAGTGTTTTTGCTACATCGGCAGCGATAGCCAGAATTGCCAGTCGGGTTTAAATTTCCGCGTAGTGGGTTATTCTCATCTATCTTTCTGTCATATATTACGGGGGGGGGCAGATTTATCCAAGGCAAAAAAAGAAGGGAGGGCGCGAAATACGAAAGTTTGTGAACCACTGTACTAAATATTGCAATGCTTATATTAATATTTTGTTCTTGTTCAAAATATTGGTTACTTATAGCAATTGTTTTTGTTATTGCATGTTGTTGAAAATATCCTGCTGTTTTGAATGTTTGTGTTGATACCCCAAGTCCAGAATCATTTGTTAAGTGTTGCAATGTGTATATTCAATTTCAATTCTTCTTCCAGATATTGGTTTTTTATAGCAATTTTCCTTAGTATTCCATGTTGCTAAAAGGTCGTTCTTTTGGATTGTTACTCTGATATCCCTGTTTTCCTGACTGTTGCAATGTGTATGTCCTGCTCCGTAAGTTTTTTCTGGGTGTTTGTAGTTTTGTTATAATAGTCTCTATTTTGTAAATTTTATTTCATTTTGAAATATTTTAATTTATTTGAGATAAGTCTGTTATAATATGTACAGTAGTGGCAAAAAAACCGGACCGATCCTTGTAGCTGATTTCAGAGCCTTCTTCACTTCAGAGCACGATAGACTGGTAACTAAGACTTTCATGGTTCGAATCCTGCCTGGGAAGGAAACTTTTTTTTGTTCCTTATTCAAATTTATTCCCAATACTTTCCGATTGCTGGTAAAATTCATGTTCTGAGAATACTAAGTAGTAAAATATCGCTGTAATCGAAAAGTATTGGGAATAAATTTGAATAAGGAACAAAAAAAAGTTTCCTTCCCAGGCAGGATTCGAACCACGAAAGTCTTAATTACCAGTCTATCGTGCTCTGGAGTGAAGAAGGCTCTGAAATCAGGTACAAAGGTCGGTCCGGTTTTCTTTTTTGCCACTATTGTACAAATATTGAGTAAAATATTCTTACCGTAGTGAAAACATTAGGGTCGGTAACACCGATGTACTTAAGGTACTCTCTAGAATATTGCAATCGGTCGTGGGGAGAAAGCCACGGATCCTACAGTGGATGCTGACATTAAGACTCTCATCTCGCGACATTAGGAGTGTGAAGACGTAGAGAGTGATGGATCCACCACGTACGCATGCACACGCACTGGCCTATAGATAAACCCGTTGGGTCAATAAGGCAGTCAAGCCGAACGCGTGAAATCGTCAGCCAATTGGAGAAAGTTTTAATCCTGTGTTAATTACGCACAAGAAGCGGGATGTGAACTTCCAAAAAGTAATTTGCTTATCCTTGTGGTGAAATTGAAGTTGCAGCCGCCTTCTCCGTCTCATTCTTAGGAATTATCTGTATAAATATTGTGCTTATGTTGCTCTCTAGTTGAATTTATTTGACACTTTCAACTCTCTATCCAAACTAATTTCAATGTCATCGTCGTCATATTTGCCAGTGTCATAGTTACTCCTGTGTTTTCCGTCGTCATAAACTTTGCAATCATCGTCATTGTTGTTATTGTGGTCACAATCATTGCAATCACCTTCTTGTGCATGATCGTTGCCATCGCTTTCACAATTCTTAGCGTAATTATCTTTGTCGTAGCTATTATAATTCTCATCGCACAATCGTCTTCGTCCATGCCATAGTTGCATTGCGATCATCGGTATTGCAGATGTCGTACTTCTCATGATCACATTGATATCACCATTCTTATTATTGTCGTCGATACCTCCATTTTGGACTTAGTCACAATATGTTCACTGTTATTACTTTCGTTGCCGTTCATAATCATTGTTGTTACAGATGTCGATATAAACATTAGCCTAATCATCGTCGATATAATCGTCACTATCATCACCATCATCAAAGTCGTCACTTTCACCACCATTAATGTCGTTTTCATTTGTCTTGTCGCTGTCATTACTTGTTATCGCCATAATTCATAAAATCACTCTTGTTATCGTCGCCGTCGATAACATCATTGCTGCTACCGTTGTCGATTTCGCCTATGTTAACGCCGTTGTCGATGACGCTGTTGTTATCGTCATCGTAGATATCTCCAGTATTGTTACCCTAGTCTCGTTATATCACCATTATTGTTGTCTTTGTCCATATCATTAATATTGTTTCTGACGCCGATGTCACTGATTCCTTCATCGATGTCGTCACCGCATCCTTCGCCGATGTCATCGTCACTGTTTCCTTCGCCGATGTTGTCTTCACTGTATCCTTCGCCGATGTCCATCTTTTCCTTTCCCGATGACGTCGTCATCGTTTCCTTTCCCGATGACGTCGTCATCGTTTCCTTTCCCGATGACGTCGTCATCGTTTCCTTTCCCGATGACGTCGTCATTGCTTTCTTCGCCGTTGCCGTCGTCATTGTTTCTTTCGCCATGTCATCGTCATTGCTTTCTTCGCCGATGCTGTCGTCATTGTTTCCTTTGCCGACGCCGTCGTCATTGTTTCCTTCGCCGACGCCGTCGTCATTGTTTCCTTCGCCGACGCCGTCGTCATTGTTTCCTTCGCCGATGTCGTCGCCATTGTTTCCGTCACCGATTTCGTCTATATTATCACTACAGTTATAACCGTTGTCGATATGGTAGCTGTTATCTTCGATTTCATCGTTGCTGTTATTGTCGTCGATTACATTGGTGCTGATATTGTCGTCGATGTCATCGTTGCTGCAATCGTCGCGTCGTCGTGGATGTCATCGCCGCTGCTATCGTCATCGGTATAATCGCTACTGCTGTGATCTTCTTCGATGCCATCGTTGCTGCTATGGTCTTCTTCGATGTCGCCTCTGCTACCGTCCATTAGGATATTGTGGAATCAGTAAGAGAATAATCTAAATTCGTGCAAAATGTCTACCCTAACCTTAATATGGAGATCAGTAATGTATGGAGAATCAAGTATAGAAACAATTTACCACTTTTTTCTCAAACTAATGTCGAACGATAATGGGAGCAATATCTCGGTTTCCTTTCTTATCTTTTAACTATAAATTGGTATTTTATACCATGCAAAATGACAGAATTTTCTTCCATGCTCAGCAGAAAATTAAATCTGTAAGGCGACCGTAATTTTCATCTATTATCCTGAGAAACACGTTCAGTATAACGAGTACTGCAATTACGGGTTAGCCAGGGATTTATCAAATGCAGAATTTTGGACTCAAGAAATGCACTTCGAGAGGTTTTCAGAAGGAAATGAAAAGGAAGTTGAAAGTAATGAGGAATGTTTTGTTTAATATCCTCGTCGTAATGAAACACTTGCACAAGAACCTGACAGGCGCAGACCCGCATAACCTCACATACTCCTCGAAGGCACACTGACCTGCCCGCACATTGTTCAGCCCAGACGACTGCCAGACACAGCATTGTCACGCTGGAAGTGTGCTGGAATCCGTTCTTCAAATCTTATGTAACCTTTGTAACAAGCTTTACTTGTGTTTGGAGTGGCAGAAGTCTAAGATAAAAGAATCGAATATCGGAAAACTATGCTCTGTTTATAAACTCCTTGAGTTGGGCATGGACATATAAGTACTATGCAGTAAGCTGTATTCATGATGAGGAGGAGAAGTGGTACTGATTCTTCACTTAACATCTCTATACGTACTCGAAATTTTATAAATTACAATGCATAAATTTGGATATACTAATTTTGAATTAAAAAGTTTTCTCGACATGTTACCTTTCTTAACTCTTCTGCTACCATGGGGGTAATAGGATTACCCCACTAATGATTATTTAGTATTGTTTCCATTTTTATCCATATATATTTTTTATATTTCTTATATTTGTCTGTTATGTTCACTAACATTTTGAAATAATAATAATAATAATAATAATAATAATAATAATAATAATAATAATAATAATAATAATAAATGTTACATATTATTCCAAGCTCAATGAAAATTATGATGATGATAATAATAATAATAATAATAATAATAATAATAGTAGTAGTGACGATGTGATGATGCTGAAACTAATAATAATAATAATAATAATAATAATAATAGTAATTATAAATATTATTCCAGGATCAATGAAAATTATGATAATAATAATAGTAGTGACGAGATGATGATGATGATGATGAAAATAATAATAATAATAATAATAATAATAATAATGTTACATATTATTCCAGGCTCAATGAAAATTATGATAATAATAGTAGTAGTGACGATATGATGATGATGATGATGATGATGAAACTGATAATAATAATAATAATAATAATAACAAATATTATATATTATTCCAGGCTCAATGAAAATTATAATAATAATAGTAGTGACGAGATGATGATGATGATAATGATGAAAATAATAATAATAATAATAATAATAATAATAATAATAATAGTAATAAATGTTACATATTATTCCAGGATCAATGAAAATTATGATAATAATAGTAGTAGTGACGATGTGATGATGATGACGATGATGATGATGAAAATAATATAATAATATTATTATCATTATTATTATGAGTATTATTGTTGTTATTATTATTATTATTATTATTATTATTATCATCACAGATCTTCAAAATTTGGGTTTTTTACCCCGTCGTCCTCACACTTGTAATATTTGAGCCAACTCTGAACAATCGAGAAGGAATTGCTTCCCTTGCCTCGGAGTTAACATGGCTCAAGGCTCCACTTAAGACGGCACGGGACAAGCAGAAGATAAAGTATAAATCCCGATTTTATGGAAGGAAAAGAATTTTATTCTCGTCTTCCTTGCCGCTAATCGAACCCGGTTCCACTAAATTTGTAGACGGAAACGCTACCACTTGAGCCGCGGCGGAGACAAAATAAGTAGAGGCGCTAATAGATAGGATATTAGGAGGTGCATATCGGAAACGGAGAAAGGTGGGGTCTTCCTTTACGCACGACAAAGTGAAAGAGACCGACAGATCGACAATTGTGGGGGAAATCTCTGGCAATAAGCGTGGATTACCTGGCAGCACTCGTGCATGGCCGGTTATTGATATCCAGCGGATGTTACAACGTACAGTATTAATGGAGTGACCCAGAAACATAAGGAATATGTTCGAAACTGATGGATTCGCTGAGGCATGCGTGAGGAAGGCAATTAAGGAGAACTGGTATTTGCTTACCGTAGTGAAAAGTGTTACGCCGGCTCGTCTAGCGAGATGAATGCAATTGTCTGTCAGTTCATCCTCGTGGCTTCGGCGTGCTAGGTACAGATAAAACTTTTGTTTGTGACGAGATTATACAAAGGAGATTGACAACATTGCACGTCTACAAAGAGTGCAGACTTTTTGACAGTGACAGGTGAGTTTATGTTGTGTAACACATTTATCTAAGGACTTAGTGTTCGCGACGTGAAATGAACACGAGTGGTTGCTTCTGTGAAATAAATGTTGCCTTCAATTTTTACGGAAAAACAATACAATATTAGTATCCTTTAACATTTCGTGACTGGTGAATGGAATTTCAAAAACAAGAAGAAGATATAAGTAGCATGTGCCAATGGGGAATTGAAACCGGTTTGTGGTCTTTTGGTATTTCCTTTATGTGGGAAAGAGAATTTGTTTAGTGTTCACATCGTACTTCTAATTCAACATTTTGTACCTAAGCCCATTTACAATGTCTACTGTCCCAGTGACAGTTCAGCGATAGAAGTAATATTAGCAGTAGTAACATCAACAATATACTCATTACATTAATGTTATTCCTGTTGCTGTCGCAACACTACAACTACTACTACAGCCACTGCTATTTTCAAAATCACTATTACTACAAGCAATGTTTCGTTTTACTTTTAGTTTCTAATTGTCTATTGATACTGTTACTATTACGGCTTTACAACCACCACTGTTACATGTTTTACCACAAAAGTTACTGCTACTTCCTACAAGAGCTGTCAGTCACTATTTTCGTTACTACTACTGCTGCTGTCATTAATACTACCACTACCAATATCATATCTGTTCTTGCAAATAATATGACCCCTGATACTAGGCCTACTATTGAGATTGCTACCTTTCCTCCTGCTACTGCTGCTGCTACTACTACCACCACCACCACTACTACTACTACTACTACTACTACTACTACTTATAACTGAAGTACTAGCATTATTACTGTATTACTGTTACCGCTTCCATTACTATCATCTACTAGACTTATTACTACTACTACTACTACCACCACCACCATTGTCGGTGTAATACTGTCACTACCACTGTTACGTTCCTTGCTACTACTACTACTACTACTACTTATAACTGAAGTACTATCATTATTACTGTATTACTGTTACCGCTTCCATTACTATCATCTACTAGACTTACTACTACTACTACAACCACCACCACCATTGTCGGTGTAATACTGTCACTACCACTGTTACGTTCCTTGCTACTACTACTACTACTACTACTTATAACTGAAGTACTATCATTATTACTGTATTACTGTTACCGCTTCCATTACTATCATCTACTAGACTTACTACTACTACTACAACCACCACCACCATTGTCGGTGTAATACTGTCACTACCACGGTTACGTTCCTTGCTACTACTACTACTACTACTACTACTACTACTACTACTACAAGTACTAGCATTATTAAGGCTGGTTCACATTAAACCGGGAACGAAAACAACGAGAACGAGAACGGAAATATTGTTAAAATAAATGTTTTTAAATGATAGCATTCACAAGGAACTATTGTGAACGCTCATATTTAAATACATTTATTTTAACATTATTTCCGTCCACACCTGTGGAGTAACGGTCAGCACGTCTGGCCGCGAAACCAGGTGGCCCGGGTTCGAATCCTGGTCGGGGCAAGTTACCTGGTTGAGGTTTTTTCCTGGGTTTTCCCTCAACCCAATACGAGCAAATGCTGGGTAACTTTAGGTGCTGGACCCCGGACTCATTTCACCGGCATTATCACCTTCATATCATTCAGACGCTAAATAACCTAGATGTTGATACAGCGTCGTAAAATAACCCAATAAAATAAAATAAAAACATTATTTCCGTTCTCTTTCTTGTTGTCGTTTCCGTTCCCGGTTTATTGTGAACCAGCCTTTACTGTATTACTGTTACCGCTTCCATTACTACTATCTACTACACTTACTACTACCACTACTATTACCACCACCACCACCACCACCACCGGTGTAATATGTCACTACCACTTACGTTTCCTACTACTACTACTACTACTACTACTACTACTACTACTACTACTACTAATATTTTTACCACTGTTATGAATACTATTTGTCAATGTTCCTGTTACGATTTTTGCTGTTACATCTGTTGTTACAACTACCTCTGTTTTAAGTACTACTGTCACTGCCACTGTTACCGTTTTGCTACTTCTACTGTTATTACTATTTTCTAAAATAATTAATTTCGTAAAAGTTATCGGCATTATCAATTTAGTTTTCAAACCTAATTCAGTACAGAAACATACAAGATTAAAGATGTACAATATTTTAGCACGACCTACTTTAGTCTATGGATCAGAAGCCTGGGTTTTGACAAAAAAATATTATATTCAACGCATAACTATCAACAAAATGAAATTCATGACAAAAATGACGCGATACACACTTTGGAATAAAAAACGAAATACAGAAATTTTGGAAGAATTAAACGTCGAACCTACATTAAATTTTCTTCACATCTATATAGAGTTAATTGGAAACAGCATGTCGAAAGAATGCCAACAGAAAGATGGCCAAAGGCAGTGCTACATTACTGCCCTTCTGGACAATGATCTGTTTGGAAGACAATTAAAAAGATGGCATGAGGCCATTGAGACCGCAACAGACCACTAGGTCTAGTGCTTGAATTGATGATGATGATGATGATGATGATGATGATGATGATGATGATGATGATGATAGGCCTACTACTGTCACTTGCTGTAACCGTTTTTGCTAAACATCTGTTATTATTACCACTGCTGAAAGTACTACTGTTACTGCCACTTACTATTCTTACTGGTACTATTGCTATGACTGTAGGAAGTACTACTGCACAGTTACTGTTAACATTCTTACTCTTTATACTGTTGTTATATCGGAAGTATTACTGTCACTATCACAGTTTTTTGCTATTCCATCTGTTGTTGTTACTACTACCACCACGCTTGAAATTACTACTGTCACAGCCACTGTAACTGTTATCGTTCTTATTCTATTAATGTTATTACTCTTCTAACTGTCGGGAGTACCACTGTCAGTGTTGCTGTTATGGTTTTCTTATTTTTAGTAGGTTATTTTACGACGCTTTATCAACATTTTAGGTTATTTAGCGTCTGAATGAGACGAAGGTGATAATGCTAGTGTAATGAGTCCGGGGTTCAGCACCGATAGTTACCCAGCATTTCCTCAGCGTCTTCCGCGGAAGTTAGGAAGTCGTCAGTTATTCTGTAATATCTCTGGGAAAATTCGGCATTGTGTTGATCAGATTCACCACAGCCCATTTAATATGTTGTTGGCAATAATTAAAATTTAATATCATGAACTGTAATCGAAATTGAAAGAAACTAATATAAGGAGTTGAAAAAAATATGAAGTGTGAAATCTTTCTACAAATGGAGCTGATTGGTCCCGGGATGTCCATTTGCGGCCCAGAATCGGATTTATAATCCAGGTGCGGCCCGGGAATACCTGAATTATGGTATGATTACAAACAATTCTTCCTACACATTTTGCAGATTGAGCACTGCCTGTAATAATGGGTAATAATGTATAACTAAATATGAGCATAGCTGTTGATACTATAGTGGGATACTGTAATATTAGCGATGTAAAATTTTATACAAATCTGGCTTTCAGGTAGTAGCTCCCTGTAAAGCAGGTTTGAATAATTTCAAGGAAAAATTGTTCCGGAGCCGGGCATTGATCCCGGGACCCTTCGCTTAGCGCGCGAACGCTCTTCCGACTGAGCTACCCCAGGAACTATACACGACACAGTCACAATTTTTCCTTTTGTATCCACACGACTCAAGTGAGCTGACAAGACGCCAGAACTCAACTATGAGTGCTCACAAATACTTGTGTGACTTAAATTGTGGCTTTCTGTTAACGTACCTCCAGTAACGAATGTATTATACAAATCTGGCTTTCAGGTAGTAGCTCCCTGTAAAGCAGGTTGGAATAATTTCAAGGAAAAATTGTTCCGGAGCCGGGTATTGATCCCGGGACCCTTCGCTTAGCGCGCGAACGCTCTTCCGACTGAGCTACCCCAGGAACTATACACGACACTGTCACAATTTTTGTGTCGTGACGGTGTCATGTATAGTTCCTGGGGTAGCTCAGTCGGAAGAGCGTTCCCGCGCTAAGCGAAGGTGTAAAATTTGTTACTGATGTGGTTAAAAATATTGTTTGTAAAGCTATAGCCTTTGTCGTTTTGTCGAGCCTCTCATCTGACATGATGAAAGATATGTCGACCTCTACACTGATAGAAACTTAAATGAAACTACCTTTACAAACTGTGTCCTCGTGATGGAGTTCTGTTGCAGTGTCATCATGTGCATCCTCAAGAACTCTTCTTTTTCTTTGGTTATCTTCTTTTTACTTACATCTTGGCTTCTACTAATGACAGAATAGCGAACCGCATAAAGTGAATTATTATTATTTATATTTTATTCCATGAGAAGAGTTAACTGCTAAAATTTAGGTCTGGCCGCACGTGGACCATGTAATGAAATATCCCGGGCCGCTCTTGGACATGTTTGTCTCGCAAACGTTTCGCCTGGACAGCACCTCCCACCGCCAATTGCAGCGAGGACATTTCGAAGTCATGGCTGAATGACTCCCAGGCAGTAATGTGGTTCTTTGAACATAGTCAACACATTTGGTTTCATGGAAGAAAAAAGTTCTTGTATTTTATTACTAATTTAGATTAATTTTACCCTCTATTTGTTGTACAGGGACATCATTTTATTTTTACTAACATTTTTAATATTAACCTGTCTATACCTTTAGAGAACCGGAAACACCGCTTGCTCCCCCCTCCAAGACTGGAGTTCGATGATACTGGCGTAAAACACAAATCACTCTACTAGGTATAGGAAGGAAGAAAAGTAGTTCATCCATTTACGTGAACTAGGAAATATCGCGATTTTGAGTTTGATAATTTTCATTAGGTTTTTCTTTAATGAAAGTACAGTACTGTATTAAGAATAAGTGTTTTTACTTACGAAGTGAGTTATCCATGCGAACGTATTCATTATGCGGTGTATATTATACTGTCTACAGCACATTAGCGTACAATATAGAGAAATAAGTTAAATTGAAAAATAATCATAATATGAATATTTAAACACAATTTTGAAAATGGTGGCCGTTAATTTCTATACAGGCTTCAGTTCTTTTGTGTATATTATCGCACTATAGACTATTGCATATAATTCCAATTGCCAGTTTCGTCCTTCGTACTAGTAACTCATGTTGAAATAATTCTATACCTACTCAACGTACTGTTAATTCATTCTTCACTTCTGCCCGACCCGAAAATATAAAATTACTCAGACATGCTATCTACTGTCCGTCCAAGTGGTTATGCCGCAGGATTGTAGAAAGGGAGGAAATCACGTGACAGTTAATTACTTAACGAGGCCCTTTTATTTAAGTTAAATTAAACAGCTGTATAATATTACGTAAACGTCCAATTCCTAAGAGAAATTAAGGTTTTCAGAAAAGAGCTAAGACAGCCCAGCTTTTACAGAGGGGCGAGCAGAAGCAGGTGGGGGAAATCGGGATGCGGCGTAGGCAAACGGACAGTACCTGTGCGAAAATATGATTCAATATTGAAAGCTCTTTCGTCACTGGAAAACGCGAACATATTTCTGGAACGTACTATACTCAGTAACTCAGTACTGCTTACTATCTGCTGTCTTGGCTCTGTGTGGAGTTGGAACTTCATTAGTAGAAGGGGTGGGAGTGAAGTACATTCAAAAACTCAGGTGCAATAAAAATTGAAGTAAAAATAAAATGATGTCCCTGTACAAGAAACTGGATATTATAAGGAGAAAAAATTGGGACCGGTTTGATAAAGAGAAGCAGGACTACTTTTCTGATTATATACAGAGCAAGAAAGTTGTATCTCGTCTTCATTTGTATAGGTCAGTGTTGTGACAATTATGTGCAAGAAAAATGTTATGTACTGTATTTGGAAAGTATGAATGTTCGTAAATAATTTACTCAGGGTTGAATTTGTTATAATTATTATATACACATAAATTAATTTACCGTATCTAAATTCTGTACACATATAAAATCCGAAGTTTGAAAGAAGAAAGTTAAAGAACTATAATACATGGAATAAAAATAGTAGTCATATTTGACGTCAATTTATAACAAATTCTAACCAAATGACATGGGGTTGTATTTAAAATTGAGGAAGGAGAAAGTTCAAAATTTTGAAATATAATCGCATGTTTTGAGCCAAATTAAAAAAGATAAAGATGTAATTTAACGAAAGCACATATAATGACTTCAGTTACGAGTCGAATATGAACAGTTGTCCGAATATCATGTAAAATTGTAATTAATTTGAAGAGGAAGTTTTAGAAATGGGATGTGCTCAACCAAAATTACGTTCAGCAGTATAAAGTAATAACAGTAATAATTAAGGAACGTATTCTGTCCCAGAGCATACGGAAATAAGATTGACGTCATGTCATGTTTCGCATGCGACACAGGTAGTCTACTATAGGGAACATTTGCGTCTTCTTTGTAATATAGTTAACAGTCTATACATAATTCTAAACTAGACCTCGCAGACTGTTCGCAATGCATTCTACGATGAAAAATACTACGATGACTTTTCCTGCAATTTAAACTATTTATTCATTTATTTAATTGATTTACTTTTGCTGGCAGAGTTAAGGCCTTAGGCCTTCTTTTCCACGCAACTAATATAAAAATATAGAAAATATTAAATAACAGCAATACAGAAAACAATGGAATAATAATAATAATAAGAGAAAAATGTAATGTGTTTAGATACACGCAATTCTATAAGTTAAACAATTACAATTTAGTGTTAAGTAAGATAAATTGGACCAAAAGAATGATTAACACAATGGAGGAAAATTGATATATTATAAATAAAAATCTTATTCTACAAAAGTATTATTTGAAGAAAGATCATTCTGGAGAAGAAAAGCAGTTTTTTGACAATCTTTCATAGTTAAGACCTACATCAAGATAAGTGAAGACACTAAGAGCTCTATGGCTAGATTGTAATAAGAAGCGTACAACTTGTGAAAAAATGTTAAGCCAAAATTATAAAATCGGTTGAACAGATTACAATTCATACTTCGATTTTTTGTAGAAAGTAAAGAATTAGACACAGACAAAAAAAAATTATACAATAATCAGTAAAATTTTAAATTTAAGGAGTTAAGATCCAAGACTTGAATCAATAGCAGATTTAGACATTGATATTAACGTAAATAAAAGCGTAGTCTAAATGTCTAAAAGATTGAAATAATTCAGCCTAAGCATTAAAAATCGACTTCTGAATCCAACTTGGAGCATAAAAAAATATCCAACAGAAATGCTTCAGTAAGATACTGGGTTAAAATAAAAGAATGTAATATTTTTAAATAGTTAATTACAAAATAAAATAAGATACCCAGTCCAGTATCTCAAGCGATGTATCTTTTAAAGTCAAAACCTACAAATGTGGTGCAAGCCTATGACTAAATGAATGCTATTATTAAGTCACAATTTGTTTCATCAAACATACTATGCGGAAATTAAAGAACCTTTCTTTTAAGAAAAAGTTCGGTCGATAAGTAATGGACGTCATTTTCTTTAGGCCTAGGGTAAACTAGGGTCTGTTGGACATTCGGGCATGTTGGACACTCTGTACTTTAACGTGTTACCTCGCCACTTGTGGGCACCACATTCTGCTGGAAGTCAATGACGGAAGTAGCCACGAGTGGGGCTACTTCCGTCATTGACTCCTAGCAGAATGTGGTGCCCACAAGTGGCGAGGTAACACGTTAAAGTACAGAGTGTCCAACATGCCCGACTGTCCAACAGACACTAATTTACCCTAGGAGTTATTGCAGGAACAACGACGATTTTTATCTTATGTACAGTACTAGCATGCATTTGTTGAGAATATCGATGTATAATGTATAATTTATTCTTGACCAAATATGTGTGAAGACATTTTTGTACTGTTCCATTACACAGCTTCTTATAAAATAAACATAAAGAAGGTGATGGTCAGTCAGTTTTTAGTAGTTGGTTACTTAACGACACTATGTCAACTAATTACGTTATTTAGCGTCAGTAATTGGCGGTAGCGATATGATGTTTCATCAGATAAGGCGAGGATTCGCCATAGATTACGTGATATTCGCCTCACAGATGGGGAAAACCTGGGGAAAAGCCAACCAGGTAATAAACCCTAGTGGGAATCGAACCCACGCACAAACGCAACTCCGGATTTGTAGATAGAGTGTCTGTCGACTGAGCTACTTCGGTGGCGATTTTCAGCACTCTCCGTATTATTATTATTATTATTATTATTATTATTATTATTATTATTATTATTATTATTATTAACAGTAATATCATTATCATTATCATACGTTAACTTATACAGTATTTAAAAATTGACCTCCAAAGCAGGCTGTAAATCATAATCGGAAGTGCACTTTCTTATGCAACTTATAATATTTTTGTGCACTGTTTCAGAAGGAGGAAGGAGAGTTGTCCAAGCCTGGGGAAGAGTTCGCATGGGACGAGTCCGACTCTTGCAGCAGCCTGGTGGTCACCACTGCGGCGTCCGAAGGCGTCTGCTGGGACTTCAGCGACCCGAGTATTGACAGGCGTCCTGCGTCCCTGAATCCCCCCACTCCGGCGCTGGAGGTGGAGCCTGAGGCAATATACTCAAACTTGGTGGCGCTTGCCCAGGAGCCCATATATGCCAACCAGAGGTAGAGTACCACCAGTTTCATCCTAAGAGAAAAAAGGAACCTTATGAATTTCAGCTGTAAATCACTTGGGGTCGATTTCACCAACAGATGTTAAAACTTAACAAAGCGCTATACTGATTTAACAATAAGTTCACCAGAAAAACTGTTCATGAACAGTTGCTAACTTTAAAAAAAAAATGTTAAACTGTTTGTTAACTTAACTTCAGAATTTCCTGTGTTAAAACCTCAACAAACTTGTTAAACCTGGTTTAAATTACGCTGTACACGCTGAATTGCTGTCCTACCTTTTAAATGCACCGTACGTCTGCAGGAGAGAGGTGTATAAGATAAATGATATGTATCTCAAGACGAATTTTTGCTCGAAAACAGTTTCCAGGAAGATAGCACACGAAATTCGTCAGTGGTTAAAACGCACACCGGAAATATGCCTCTTTCTCCCATGCTACAGGTATTAAATACGTTAGTTTATAAGCCTACAGTAAAAATGAAACATTTCCATGAATTGAAAAGCGGTCGTAAAATCTTACGTTGCTTAGTTCCCCAATGGCAAGGGAACGAATAATTAGTAAGCCACACCCACTCATTATTCTCGGCTTTGTTTTTCACACCATCTGTTTTCTTGAAATCGAAAACCATTTCTATATTTGGTTACCAAATCCACTAACAAAGACTTTTCTATATCAGTGAAATTGAATCTTTTAATTCTTTTCAAATCCTCAGTTTCGCGGTTCATTTTTAATAACAAATAATAATTGTCGAATAGATTGTAATATTGCCCAGGGTTTCTCTGTGAAGCGCGTGAAACGCGTTAAGAAAAACTTCAGTTCTGACACAACCTCCCTGATTCTATTACCAATTTTCGCGAGAGTTAACATTCATCTAGAATTCGTTGATGGAATCGAAATGCACGAAAGAATGTTAACACAATTATTAAAATTTTAGCATGTGTTTAAAAACAATATGTTATAGCAGTGTTAACATTAGTTGATGAAACCGGCCGTTACTCCGGGTAATCACGACGGAAACTTGGTATTTTAATGAAATTTCGTACCAAGATGTAAGGTTTGCATAGCTGACAGACTATTTTGAATAACTCGTTAAATAATCAGCAATCACTATGGTTCGGATTAAGTAACTGTATCAGGATAGGCATCCTTGGTCCGTGCGTTTTGTTTACAAACACTGACTGGTTGTTGCGTGTCCCCCAGCCAGTTCACTGATGTTTTAGCTAGGGTGTGGGGAATTCTCTTTCCAGTAGGTAGAGTTTTAGCTAGTGGAAGGGGGTAGTGTTTACTGAAGCCCTATTTTATACATCTATACAGCCTATACTGATACAGCTACTTTATCCGAACTTTAGTAATCACATACTTCGGTCCAGTCCTCGAGAACAACTCCTGACAATAGCTTAAACAGCTAAATAATCATCCCTAATGGTGCGGATAAGGGGCTGAAAGTTGAAGATTTCGCAAAAATCGAGTACTCACTCCTTTTTGTCTAATTTAACGACAAACAATCCAATTTAAATGCAGTTAATCACACTTGAGTTGTTGCGGAGCACAAGTGTTATGAATCTATACCGCACACTTCAAGAATATTAGGACTACAAGTATTGTTAAAATAAGTGTCTGTCTGAATGAAATTCTTCACTCTTTCATTGAATCCTTCAAAAAGTGAGTAATTAATCGTTTGTTTTGAATGAAATTTGGTTAAATCAATTGTAGAGTCCACTGCAAGAATGATGGATGTCACTTTCTTCTCGAAAATGAACCAAGACTGTCAATGCATAGCTTAAGACATATAGAATGTGCATAGAGAGTTCCATGGCATTAACACTGATAGGCATTGTCCAGTAACGATCGGAAAATCACAGTTAAGCTTTGAGCGCTAAGCATTTCAAACTTTCAATTGCTTCTCCTCCAAATTTTTCCAAATGACATCCATCATTCTTGCAATGGAGTCTTCAATTGCCAGTAAACATATTCCTCCAAGATCATAAATTTACGACCATCTCAAATTGATATGAAAAAATTGTAGTTGAAAAAAATATAGGCCTAATTAGTTATTTTTCTGCATGTCTGCTGAACCGATTAAATTTTATATTATTATCATGTTATGTAGAGGCAATCAGCTATTTTATCGTGACATCATGAAATTCCGAGCTTTATTCTTACTTAAGTTGCTGTTATTTCCCATGGTTAACTATATCAGGTTAATGAGCTTTGATGCTTTTATTTTCTTGTTTACAACTTCGTGGGTGTTTTCTGATAAATCACTCTGGAACTGATGGCAATACATGAAATGTGAAGGTTGGCTTCTCATTGTTGATAGTGAATGCAGATCCCCTGCAATTGGTACCTTAACACACCTTAAAAAACTCTAATTGTGTAGTTATTAAAATAATAATGAAATTCTCTGACAACAGTTTTGAAGACCAGCAATTTAGTTTTTCACAAGAGTTCATGTAAGAAATGAAATTATGAAAATAGTAATTAGGACTGATTTTTAGTAATTTTCTTTTTCAAATAAAGAACCAATCTATTTTATATTAATCTTTTCCGAATTAATTCACTCGTAAGTACTGAATATGGACAAAATCCGCCTATAGTTCAGAGAAATTGTACGCAGACGGCCGAACGGAAAGAAATACAGCGAGATAACATGTCGAAAGTAATCTTTAAGGTTTCAATGATAATGAAAATGCATGCTGATACTTCCGTTTGACTCTCAAAATTTATTATTTTCAGCACCCATTACATTGGGTTTATAAATCATATAAAAGAAAAAAGTTTCCAGAACCTATAACATTCATTAACATTGTCATTTTATGCCCTTTTGCTCAGGTACGTATTTTAAGTAGAATATCGTATCAATAGTTTGTTTTTTTTTTAATTTTCCTACATTTCGTGCATATATTTCATAAACAAAATTAATTCTTGAAATGGAAACAAGATTAGCGCATCAGTTTCAGAAGAAAATTTTACAGCCTACACGATTGGAAATGAATACTGGTGGATGGATGGATGGATGGATGGATGGATGGACGGACGGACGGAGTGACAGAAGCCATTATTGTAACCACTTCTTCCGTGTCACAAATTTTGGAAAAATTCATTTCGTAAAAATCTCGAAATACCCACTTCGAAACTTCACGCCTCTTTTCCTAGACGTTGTATAATAAGAGAATAAAATGTAACGGTTAGTGGGAATATCTGTCACTGAAGACAAGTGCAGTGTCGAGGTGTAATGATATGCATTGCTACCCAGTTCGGAACTGTGTCACGTGAAGTAGATTTACTGGATGGAAATGTATGCATGTTTATGAGAACATACAACTGCACTTTCATTTCACTATCTCTTCATTTCTCCGAGATGATTTGGGTGAACGGATGAAAAAACTCATAAATCGCGCGAATGGCGCGGCGGTCTAAATGGGGCTCAACAGCCCGTGAAACTGCGTTTCGCTTCGCATTCCAGAGAGGCAGGGAACAAGTTGCGTAGTACTTCCTTTGTCACGTCACATCACATATCGCGTATCTCATTTAGCATATGAAATCACATCACCTTTATTTTAATTTCCGTCTTTGTCTGCATATGTGTTACACTCTATTCCTTACGTTTGCCCCAATTCCAAGACTGTTCCTTGGTTACACATGTTACTACACATAGTAGCCTAGATAGATTGTTATGTATGGATAATTTTATACTATAGACACTATTAAAAGTCGGTGGGATGATATAATGCAGAAATGGAATACTGATAGAAGCCTGATTACGTGGGTGCAACCAGCTTACCTATAATTACTATTTCCTACATCATTCGTAGAATCTTCAGATGTTCGAATCCTAAGTCGTTTGGTTAAAAAAAACCCTTTACCTAATTTACTGACTGACTGACGCTCTTATAATTTTCCTTGTTACACTATTCAAACAATTACAGGGACATTTGTTTAGTAGCATTTTATATAAAGTTGTTTATTGATACTAAAATTAATTATTCGCATGGTTTTTGTTTACATTATATTAAATACTGTCACAAATAATGTATTTAAGAATTCTACTTTGTTCTACAAAAGTCATTTGCGATGAAAATATCGTAATATATCATATTACAGTAACTTACGAGATGGGGAAAATTGTCAAATAATGCCGAGTTCGATAATTCCTCGAGTATAGAGGAAGCGTTACAAATATGGAATACCATTATGTTCTTTTTTTCTTCTGGAACCTACATGTTTTGAATATTAAACGTTAAATATCGTCCTGTTTATTACTGAATGTCCCTGTGAATGATACACCAGACTTTGAAGTTCGCAAGATGTGAAATGTTTGAAGAAAAATAATAATTTCTTCAAAATCTAATATCGCCTACATAAAAATGGAGGTAAAAATATGGAATATTATTAACAAGTTACAAAGATTAACAAAATTGCAAAGTCAGAATGGCCTCCACTAATAAAAGCACAGAGCAAGCATTCAGCGTCTCCATTAGAAGGTGTTTTCCCACCGTAATACTGAATCCAGATGAATAGTCTTTCAGGTCTTTTCTCGAACTTGTTTTATGGCTTCTTGCATTGCCTTTTAATTCCGCTGTTTTATAAATGTTTTGGAAGATGAGGTTTTTTTCTCCTCCTACAGTTGTCAGCACTAGTAACGGAACAGAAAACCAGGGTATAAAGATTTAATAATACTAATATTTCATATTTGTGACACACTGATGTTGTAAATCATAACCTCAAAAGTATCATAATTTAAATACGAAATCAATTAAACATACATTGTTATAAACGTAGATTATTTCTCTTTAATAGTACATTATGCAACGAGCCTATAATGAAGGTAATTAAGAAGCGAGTATGGATGTTTATGAAACGAGCGCAAGCGAGTTTCATAGTTTTCATACGAGCTTCTTAATTACCATTATAGACGAGTTTCATACGACTTTTTATGCTCGACTATATTTCTAACTTGATATTATTAATTTTCTTTGTATCTGACCTAGACCAATGTCCCGTATGTTGTGAGATGTGCGCAGACGCGAAAGTATTGATTTTTTCCGAGGAACAGATGTTCACATTGACCTTGCTAGGCCATAAGAACCTACAGAGATAACATTGAAATTAAATTAGAATTGAAAAACGAGAAGACAAATTGAATTTATTTGAATATTATTTACAATTAACGCTAATTATTATAGTAACAGAACATAACCTTCTGCGACAGTATTGGATTTCCAGCCTCCGTGACTTTTCGCTAATTCTCTTTCGATTGCATATCCGAGAATAATCGATACTTGCGGTTTTATAACGGTAGAAAGCTGACCTGTTATTGGCTGAACAGTTGTAACCTGAGTCGTCATTGGCTGAAAGACCTGACCTTTAATGAGTAGGTGTACTTTAATGACATGCATTAAATGTCTGCTACCAGGTGTATAATTACTACATTTCGCATGGTCGAGCATAAAAATATATAGCATTAATATTTCTAACATTGAGGAATAACGATGTATATTCAAGAAAAGAACTTACCGCCTAAATTTTCACTTTCCTTGAAAATGCAATAATGATAAACGTTTCAACAGTTCAGCTTCTAACTACAAACCAACACATTCCCGCGAAAGAGTGATCAGTACGTAGTAATTTAGAAGGCTTCCACAAGAACACAATACGTTTCAGGTCGTATATCACACTATTTTGTAAGTGTAACCCTATTTCATATTTGTAACACTTCAGTAATATGATGTTACTATGTATATGTATATTGTACCCTACAACGTTCTATCCGCATTCAAATATCACTAAAACAATCTATATTATTTCTCTTTCCACTATTTAATCTAAAATTTTGGCGCTTTATTAGATTTGACGATCTCTCTCTTGGGAGATAGGAGACAGGATTTTGTTTATAATGCGATTATTAAAATAACTGAATTTACATTAATTGTGATCACTGTACACAAATTAGCAGAGGACATTTTTTTTTTTCATTTTCTCTCATAATTTTTGCATCATTGTAAAAATGAGTGATGGAGATGAATAAAGTGTTTAACGCTAATGTTGATATTGCAGCCAATTGTAAGTAAAATGTAGTTAATGTTTACAATAAATCAATTTACTTTTAATCCATTTCAACGTGTGCTTCACTTTATCGCACTAGTGTGGTAAAGTGGCACTTCACCGCAGTTGTGTTGAAGTATCTCATTACGACATTTTTATGAATGTCATGCATTTTGACATTACTTAATAAAAGCGGATACAGATATTCAAGTAATTCATAGTGCTCCTCTAATTGATTTGATCAGTATTTTCCAGATGTTTTGTTTGCAGAATCATGTGAATTAATGACAGGATTACTTATTGCATTAACCGATTGAAAATCAATCGCTTTTATACCATTCTAATTAAATAAATACTTAATCGAAATTAATTATACATAATTGAGTGGAAATGTTCAAGGGAACAGTGTCCAGAAATGTCTGATTGGCTTCTATCCAATGTAATATTTGTGTACAAAATTTCCTAGGAATTTGAAGTGTTTTGCTAAATTCTGACACTTCAAAACATTGTTTATGTTCTCTGATTAAATATTTATTCTCTTTAAAACGTGTAAATCCCCTTTAAATGCATTCCGTATAGATCAGTTCGTGAAATCTTGTTGGAAATTTGAGATGATGAAAGGATTGCAGATTGACTGACTGAACGAATGATTCACACGCATTCACTTCACTCATTTCTACACTAAGTATTTTAACCACAATCTCACAGAGCTGATCTGATCACATGGTTTTCTGTAAAATAATTTTTCGTAACTTCACTCGCCTGTAGTATGAGTGAAAATAAATGTATTCGTGAGTGAAGGCAGGAAACGACGGTATTGTCAGGAAAGCCTGGCTCGAAACACTGACTTACAATGAAGAATTCCACTTGTGGTTCTCCACGACTTAAACCCCAGGTCTTTGATAAAGAGCTGAGGTTTCAACCATTATGCAGCATTTGTCCGGTTCTTGTTGGAATCTCTTATTTTTGTTTAATGTCGTCCTCGGTGGTATTGTAATTACCGCTCAGTGCGATAAATTATACAGAAGAAAATTTAAAATACGAATTTCATTGAAAGGGGCGTAAATCCGGTTGTGTTGTTACACTGTGCTGAAGGCATGTAAAATAACTTTATTCGCGTTGGTTTGATAATGATACTTATCCATCATCATATCACCATGGTAATTGTTATTCATTACCGCACAGAGTGCGATATGTAAATATTACCGCACTGAGTGCAATATGTAAATGATTACCGCACTCAGTCAACGATCATATCATCAACACATTAAACGCATTATTAATTAATGAACGCGGATAAAATGTTGTATGCAAGTATTGGGATGAGCATAATTACCGCTCTCATCTCATGTAATTACAGAACTCGACTTACGCCTCGTTCTTGCAAAACACATTCGAGCTGTAATGATGCTCAGAAGAAGATATCGGATAATAGACGACGTTAATACAAATATGGATCATCTGCGGAGACAAAGACGAAGGCAGAAAATAGAAAACACTGGAAAATGCTGTGCTTGTAGTGAAAGACCTGCCCTTGGGCAGAACACTATGAATGAATGAGTCCCACCATTTCCATTAAATAACTATTACCATGTTCCACCTATTAATGCCGTAAGCAGAATTCCCAAGACGGTCTTTTTTCAAATTCAAATTCAAATGTATTCACAATTTACATTTTAAATTATACATATGAATATATACCCGAAATGAGCATATGCTCGTGCTCGGATACAGTCCAGTAGTCTACCTAAATTTTACAGAGATCAATAATAATGTTGATGTTAGAAATAATAGTAATAATAATAATAATAATAATAATAATAATAATAGCATATCATTGACGGAGATGATACAAAGATAGTAATACAAATTAATTAATTAATAATAATAATAATGATAATAATAATAATAATAATAATAATAATAATAATAATAATAATAACAGTAATAAAACAAAAATATTTACAATAATAAAATAAATACTAAGACGGATAAAATAAAATATAAAACCACTTAGCGAGAGTTAACACAACTTAAATAAACATAATAACCAGAAAAAAAATGACGAACTCGAAAATCAACAGAAAAGTTTGTTGTATCGCAGATGACAGCAACCGCCGTATTGACATTGTGTTATGCATTATTGGTAGTAGGGGGGAGCCGAAGGTCTACATAACTGCCGTTCTGTTCGAATCTTCTCATACAATCATGGGAAGTTAATGCTGAAAAACAAAATGTCTACGAGTCAAACCAGGATAAATACAAATAATACTGAAATATATTAATCAAGTTTCAGTTATAGATCTCCTCTTTTGTGCAAGAGGTATCATATCAAAATATTTTATGACTGGCGAGGAAAATATAAATTTCAATAACTCTCTAGTGACAGAGATAGTGACAAGTACGATCAAGTGTATCTGTGGCGATGCTAAGAAATCATTTATTACAGATATACACTGTTATTAGTTAAGAAAATGATCTATATACATATTTATTACAATGTTTTATTTATAGGTTACATGCATCAGATAAATACAATAAATATTAGTAACATAATGCTAGTAACACTTAAAATAATAATAAAATTTATCAAATATCATACTAACATTTTCACTTTATTTTTAAACTTAAGAATGTGTAAATTGCTTAGGTCTGGATTATTTTTCAATTCTGAATTGTATAGTCTTGGTCCATAATTTCTACTGTGTCTTAATCCAGCTGTAGTGTGGCATATCAGCCAATATTGTTTTCCCGTTTGATATCTGAAAGTATGAATTATTTGAAAATTCTTCTGCTACCCATCATACTCGCTTATTATGCAAACATTGGAGATAATGAATCCCGCCTTACTTGCAGATTACAGTACCTCAACCTTAGAAATCTGCCAGAATAGCAGAATTTATTATAAGCGTAGTTCATTGTATCTCGTTGCACTGGAAACCAACCAAATTCTGAATTCAGTATTAGGAAGTTAATGAAACAATGAAAGGATATTTCGTAGACGTGGTAATGGCTTCACAATAGCAAAGGAAAGCATCCCTACACTTGAGTGAACGTTCTGTAGTTTCACTAAGAGGAAACTAGCACATCACTGCAAGTAAGAGGTCCGTGGACAAAGTAAGATTGTATTAATATTCATGGACTTTATTTCGCCGTGATTGCCACTCTCTTTAAAATTATTTTTATATGATACAGTTTGTATTTCTGTATTGTAATAAGTCTGATTATAGTCTTCGAATGGTTAATTCACGTTATTCTTTTAGATTATAGGTTATTGCACTCACTGTCAGTACAATCGTTTCAGAAAAATAATTATGTAAGTAGGAAGAATAAAATTGGATCAAGTGAAATAAGTATTATGTCGTTCATTTAAAGTATTGAATTTCTTTACTCAGTCCCCACTTTCGTTAAGGCGATACAGGTTATTAAATGTGATGAATATAAAGTATTATTTAGAGGCTTAGGGTGCTATTCGTAGACATTTCGCTAGCCCGCGCTACGAGCGTGCTAAACTAGTCCCGGCTATCGACCGATTACTTGTACAGAATTCATATCATATCATATCGCTAACATTGGTTTATGAATACGAAAAACGTTAGTTCGCTGATCATCCACCGTAAACCCGCGCTAAGAATGTCTATGGATATGGCCCTTAGAGTTTAACTCTTTTAACATATGAAGAATCCACGGAAAGAACATGTCAAGTTACTTTTTTAATTTTTTTGTGCGATCTGCTAGCTCGTGAAGTGAACTATTGTTCTAATAAAATAATCAGGATGACAGAAAGCCTATATTGTACCACGGTAATTTAAACTAAGTGATATGTAAATTAATAATGTCTTGGCAGTATATTAATGTTAAGAGATGCTCCCCTGAAAATAGTTAAGAAAAGTAACTTAGTATGTTCTTTCCGTAAACCGTTCACATTATTTTGATAATACCGAATTTAAAATTTCACGGTAGTCTGAAATAAGAGCACACTCTCAATACATATTCTTAATTTCTCTATTTACTCATACAATGGCACCGCGCATGCCTATTGATTTATCTATTAATTTAAAGTCTAATGACAGAAAATG
This sequence comes from Periplaneta americana, assembly GCF_040183065.1. NCBI lineage: Eukaryota > Metazoa > Arthropoda > Insecta > Blattodea > Blattidae > Periplaneta > Periplaneta americana. The sequence continues at coordinate 49,232,507 of NC_091126.1, forward strand.
GAATGACGAATGACACATATTTAGAAAGTTGAAATGTTACCTGTTTTACGTAATGAAACTATAAGGATGAAATATGTCTGTTATATAAACTCTTAAATTTGTGTGCATTCAAGGTAGATTTCTATATTTGTAGATTTAGAGAAAGACTGGAGCTATCTGACATTGGAATTAAGAGAGAATTTGATATTATTTTGTATTAAAAATTTTAGTTCACTTAGAGGAAAAATTACGTAGTTGGTAGAAAAAAGTCTTACACTTGGTACATCACTTTTCAGTAAGTGTACAAAGAATTGTTTTGATTGCCTTCAGTTTTTAAATGAGTCAATTAAGAAATGACCACATTCTGAGAAGAAATGTACAAGTAAATTTTTAGTACATTATGCTCGAAAAAAATATTTATGTAAATGAACTTAGAAGTGTATTTCCTTTTATTTACAGACCTGTCAATGAGGATGATGATCACGTCTACGAAAACACACATTGTGACGAACCATTATACGAGAACTGTGCTGTTTCTGTAAGTGAAGAAGAGAAAGAGCCCATCTATGAGCCAGTATCTTGCCAGAGCCCTGTAAATCTCTTCTTGGGTCTGCTCCAAAGCGACAGCCAGACAATAAGCCCAGACCCAAATATTTACGAAGTCCCTCCAGGAGCGATATTGAATACGGGTGTCGTTGTCTCCGAATATCCGGACACGAGAGACTTGAAGCCTCCAGAAGGGTTCCAGGACTACGAAAACGTCTGCTGGGACCAACAAAGGGACCTGGAAGAAGAACTTTTCTCTCTTCCTGTGGAAGTGATCTATTCGACGGTTGTGAAACCAAAGCGCAAGAAGTATAGACCTTCTATCACCAACATCATGTTGCACGAGGAAAAGAATCTTTCTTGCACAAGCGTCGATGTTGACGTGAACGAAAATAAATGCGACACTTCTAGCCGCATCGAGGAGTCCAGCAATGCAGCTTCTCCTGTTAAACCGAACGACGTTGCAACTGAGAACAAAATCGAAGAGAATCCAGCATTGAAAGCAGATAAATCAAGCGACTATAAAGCCGATGAAACTTCATCTGCAGTCGAATCAACTCATTCAAATGAAGGAATTGTAGTTCAATCTGGAATCATTCAAAACGATTCCACAAACGATGACAGTGTAGCTTTATCAGAAAACAACTTAAATGAAACTGAAACGAAAGAAAATGTAGCATTAGAAGCGGATAAGTTAAATGTTACCGAAATTAATAACAGTGTTGATCCAACTGAAGGGAACTCGAATGATGCTAAAATTGATGATAGTGTACCTTCAACTGAACATAAAACAGATAATGCTGAAAATAATGAAATTGCGTCTTCATCTGCAGATAATCTAGACGAAACTAAAAATGACAACAGTGTGTCTCCGTCTGAGGAAAAATACTTGAGCGATATTCCAATTTATGATAGTGTACCTCTAATGGTAGACAGTATTAATGACATTAAAATTGATAGTCCAGTTTCAACTGGAGAGGGTAAGATCGATGTCAACATACCTTCCTGTGAGGAAAATATAATTGATGCCTGCATATCTGCTAGTGAAGGACAACCAGTGAATATTATACCTGATGTTTCCATAACCATAAGTGAAATTAATTCAGTCGAAACAGATGTTGATCAATGCGTTTCAATGAATGTGAATGTCGTTAGTGTATCCTGCGCTTCACGAGATAATGAAGTGCCCTTAGAAAGTAGCTGCATAATTTCAGACAAGGGTACTGCAACCGATAAAAAGGTGTCATTCAGTGAAATTTCTGATGATGATTCCAATAAAGTTTTGTGTGACGAGAATGTAAAGAATAACGTAGGTGTCGAGTCATCCATTGATTTCTTAGAGTCTGCTGACGAATCCTTGCAATGTGCTCCTTCAAATCTGAAAATAGCAGATGCTGAAGATGAAGTCGAGTGTAAGAAAGAAGAGGTGGAGTGTGAGAAAGCATCCGTCATCGAGATATCCGAGGATGGAACCTGGGAAACAAAGACTTTGCCTCCTACAGAGGTTGGACAAGCGAAGCAGGAAGCTCAGAACGAGAGTACCGAAGAACCAGAGTTCTTGTGCGCCGTGGATCGATCGGCAGAGACAGTGAGAATGACATACGGTTCCCAATATTATGTGAACTGCCCAGTGGCCAGCGTCAAGCCCATGAAACACGAGAACCCTATCTCCGTGCTGGACGAAAAGCCGATGAAGCACGAGAACGCTATCAGCGTGCTGGACGAAAAGCCGATGAAGTACGAGAACGCTATTACCGTGCTGGACGAAAAGCCCATGAAGCACGAGAACGCTATCACCGTGCTGGACGAAAAGCCGATGAAGCACGAGAACCCTATCTCCGTGCTGGACGAAAAGCCCATGAAGCACGAGAACGCTATCACCATCCTGGACGAAAAGCCCATGAAGCACGAGAACGCTATCACCGTCCTGGACGAAGAGACTACTCGGAACATCGGGGCACAGATCATGAAGAAGTATGAAGAGGAGCGCCAGAAACTTCGCGAGAACTTGCCCGATGTCAGCCTCCTTGATGTTGATGCATCCTTGGAGGACATTCAGAGAGAGCGCAGGCGTATTATTGAGAATCAGACTGTTCGCGCAAAGAGAATCGACTCTTGGATTAAGAACGGGGAGCATCAGGGAACCGTACCAGAGGACTTACTGGAGTTGGACAACGTTGGAATGCCTTCAGCTCCTATTCCGGAATTTGTGGTGACTGTGGAAACTACAATTGACACCGTGACGAAGATTAGCGTCCCTTCTATCGACACAGAGACATGCCAACCCGTCACTCCACCGAAACAACATGCAGAGGGTAAGTAAAACAATTCTTAAAAGTTCTCTCTAGTGTTGTATCACCCATCATAGCATGTGATCTTATGATTAGTCTTTCTCTACGGCACAAATGTTATTCATTTCTCTAAATGTATTTAACGTTCCCTACAGATTTTTAGGCTCTTATTTTTCTAGCCTTAAAGTTTCATTTCATATCGAGAAAATTATATCGCCTTATAATTCCGTGATCAAAATAATACGCCACATTATTACAATTCCATTTCATGTTTATATTCAATCGATTATATCTTACCAGTAATAGGTTACTTCGGAAGATATTCTACACCTGAACTAGTTAGATAGGCTACAATTATCAGTAGTTCCATAATTTTAACGTATTTAAATTATATACAAAAATCATTATGTTGTTTTCAAGATATACAGATTGTAACGGAATAGCTATTTCTAATTTTCTTATATGAGAGGGCATGAAATAAACCTTTTTCTTAATAAAGTAGTGTCCGGAAATGCTTCATATAAAAGACAAAACTCATCATTCACATTATGGCTGCATTTATGTTTCAGCTGTTCTTGTTACTATGAAAATAATAATTGAAGTTAGTTTGTTCTGTGTCACAAAATATCGCCTGTGAGATCTGTTTATTTAATTTCATAGTATTAAAATGCATCGTTATACAAATATTAAACTTGCAGACATGCATAAGGCATTTGGAGCAGCTTAAGGCAATGCTACTTTGGCAAAGCGAATCTATGAGGCGCAACACCCTCAGCGCCTTATTCCTTGCCATACAGCATTTTCAAGACTGGATCAACGTTTTCCAGATAGATATTCCGAATCTTTGGATAGGGAAAGCAGGTCCAGTTGCTTGGCCGGCACGTTCCCCAGATATAACTCCAGTTGTTTTTTGTATTTGAGGTCATATTAAGTCGATTGTTTATTAAACACCCATGGACACAGCAGAAGCATTAGTTGCTACATTTATTCTTGCTTTTGACGATCTTCATAACCGACCATAGATATTTCGAAGGATTCGTCGTTCAATCATAAGGCGTTATACTTTGTGTGTCAACAATGGCGGTCGCAATTTTGAACAGTTCCTATAGTTTGTCAATACCATTTTCTTAATATGGTATTACATAAAGAAGTTACTGTGCAACCATAGAAAGTAAATAGAGTAACTTTCCAAGTTTAGATTCTTTCATTTTTTCCTTCACACCACTATCACTTGAAAACGAAGCACTTCCGGACATTACTTTATTAAGAATAAATGCATTTCATGCCCTCTATCACATCAGAAAATTAGGAATAGTTATTCTGTTACACCCTGTACATACTATCAAAATAATGCTCGTAAATCTTTCTTACTACTGGTAATAATTTTCTTTATTACTACTGGTAATAATTTTCTCTTCAAATTGACGCTTTTCATTACGATGTTGACCATTGATTTTTACAGTAAGATGCAGTTAGTAATTTTGTATTCATGTGAGAGGAAATAATAGGGTTAGTTAAGTTTAACTACTCTCGTCGATAATTTGATTGTGCAATACGGTTCTTTTATTCTTTAATGTTCAAAACTTTTTGACAGTTCACACTTTCAGGACAGTAAAAACACACACAATTATATATCACCGTACACACAATTATGTTATTTCCTTCAATAAAATTGTTGACTTGTAATAAAATTATTACCTATAAATAGGAACTTAATGATTAAACGTGTTAACACAATTATTTATAAATGAGATGCCGTACCAAATATACAATTGGGCCCTTCGAAACATTTGTATATTTGTATGAACAGAATTCTTCAGGACTTTATTCATAAGTGCAAAGGAGAGAAAAGATCGTGTAAAGAGAATGCGTAATAATTATACAGGGTGAAAGGGGTATAACTGCATTTATTTTAAGGACAGAATCTTTAGGTTGTAAGTAACCAAATGGTTAAATGTGATTTTGGTATTTGAATAACGGTTTAGCCTAAAAATATTTGTCTGAAGTTTGATTTCTATTTATGGTAAAACTATTGGGTATTGAGACGTAAGAGTGGTAAGATATCAACGCGAAGAACAAGTCGAAAAAAATATTTCTTTGTCATTTCTTCGAAAAAGTTTCATTTGTGTAATAACGTACAAAATTAACTGAATTTCCGTCACAATGTAAATGTGTTTCTAATCAGTTAATTTTATACGTTGTTACATAAATGAAGTTTTTTTCGTAGAAGTGACAAAGAAATATTTTTTCGGCTTGTTCTTCGCGTTAATATCTTATCACTCAATTCGCCTCAATACTCAATATTTTTGCCATAAATGGAAGTCATATTTCAGACACAAATTATTTTTTTCGGCTAAACTGTTTTTCAAATACCAAAATGACATTTGACTTTTTGGTTACTTACAACCTAAAGATTCTGTTCTTACAATTAATGCAGTTATACCACAGTCTAGAATAGTATATACAGTCACGAAGCTTGAGTTTTGAGGGTACTAGGAACAATAGACTGTGCCGATATTATTTCGCATTGTCTGTAATGGGGCGATAGTAGCGATCCTAGTGGTTAGCAACTATCTATGGATGCATATTTCCTATATATTGAGCTTCGTGACTGTATATACTAGACTGTGGTTATGTCCCTTTCACTCTGTATAAGGATAGTCTATAAATTATAGTGGGTAGTTAAAATGTCATATTCGACGAAAACCCGAGGTGATAACAGATCTAAAATGGCAACAGTTCCATCTTTCTTCTTCTTTTTTCATCACTACCTTCGTCTTTGTCATGTTCCATCACCTGTGTAGTAGGACTCTCTGATTTTGTGGTCAGTATGGCGAACTAACACGGGTCATACGCAAGATAGGAAATATACTCGTTTTTATGGATAGGAATCGAACCCGGAAGCGCTGGATTTGTAGCTAGGAACACTAGCTCTTGAGTAGCAGCGAGGGAAAGTAGAAGAAATATATTAATAAGGAACGAGAGTGCTTGTGCTAGGTCTGTTCCCTTCCTGGGAACCTATGAGTATAGCCGTACTGGTTATATTTATTTACGTGACATGTCATTTAATATTTCTAGTCTCAAATTACAAGGCCCCAATACACAAAGTCCAAGACTACATGAGACGGCCCATTTACCATGAAACAAACACGTTTCCACAGCTGACAGAGAAGGAACAATAAGTATTCATTTCACCTTGTTCGACAAATATTTGTCCATTGCGTCGGAGGTTCATATTACCTTAAGTTACATACTTTTTATTTTTTACTCCTTTCTCACGCACTGAAATTGACGGACCTGTGAGCTAGTGATCCGTGAACCCCAGATTGGAAACTGCTCCCGTACCTGGCAGACATATGAAACAGGTTCCACTAGTTCTAGTTCTAATATACTATCATTCTATTTTCATCAGAGGGCATTGACTTTGAACTAGTCAGAAATTTGTCTCGCTATGAAAGTCGAGAGGGGCAATTATCCTTAATGTAGGCGTGTAGGGAACCTTGATTTTAGATTACCTCATTGTCTTGAACATAGAATGTACCACAACACAACTTCGTGTGTTACCGCTAGTGTGATGTTTTTTTTTTCCTCATTCAAACCATTTATCAACATAAATTTAATAACTAATGCCCATAATTAACATGACCCCGTCTTGACGGAACGGCTATGTACGTAGAACTAATGCTTTATGGAGAGGGAATTGGAATTTAGCTTCCTCTCATAAACATTTTTATTGGGCTTCCGTTACTTTAAGTCGTGAAATTCTCAATGATAGTGTTATTGACACTTGGCTAGAGAGTCCTACAGTTTGTGAATGGTTTGTTTTGGGCATGTAATTTGGCTTGAGAAAGGGAGAAACGAACGGAAGATAAAAACTCGAAAGTGAACATGAGCTGAACATTAAGACCATGATTACAACCTTTCATTTTGTTATTTTTCTTCTTCCATTCTTTTTATACCTCATCCTCTCTCGCCCCTCTTCAGTTTCCTTTCCGTCTTCAACTCCCAATTTTAAAGTTCCGCTTATGAAATTATTTGTTGAGATTCGTTCAATTACATTTCCTTAATGAATTCCAGATTGTTATTAATCTGGTTTTTATACGTTTTTTCTTGTTATTCGTCTTCAATTTTCTGTATTAGGACATTGATCATTAAGATTCCCATGCATTTTCCGGCTTCTCTAGGTCTTTACTGACGGATTAACTTCTGATAGTTACTGAATCCAGTACAAATTTTGTATGGGTTTCCAGTCTGCTTCACTGTCCCCAGTGTAGAAGGCTCATTGAAACTTCTGGCAAGGTTGGTTAGCGTTGTAAATCTCCCACCTTCCACAACCAAGTGGTATTGCTGAGAATCAGGGCGAGGACCTTAGAGGTGGGATTTACTGGTAGAAATTTGAAATGAAGAAAGACCTCACTTAGGACTTCGATTACAAGGCGTCATTTCAGTTTTTGCTTCGGGATGGAGAGGCAAGAATTTTTTAGGAAAGACCTTATAGGGTATATCGCAAGGTGTATTCCTTCCTTATTTCCTCGGATATGAATTATTTTTCATGCCGTAAACTGGGGTGAACTTCACCATAAACATTTAAACCATGCTGTCAGTTTCACTGACCATATCGATCGTCTGGTTCAAAAGTGCGACAACTCAAAAAAACAAGATTTGAGATATCTTCAGTTGAAAGTTTCAAATAAATCACTTAGAAAAGAACGGATTTATGGTTCATAATCGCGACAATTAGAAATGAGTCAGTATTCAGGACGAGTATATCACAATCTTCCAGTTCATTATTAATACATTTCGGAATGTACTAATAATGAATGAATAAAGTCCATAGTTATAATTACTTCTAAAGCTGTTTATTTCGTTTTTTTTTTTCTTTTTTGTTGTAAATATGACTTATCTCAATATTGAATCGGAAAGAGCTCCGAAAGGGGCTTTCAGTAGTATAAATAACTAAAAAAAATGGCAATTTTTGAGTTGTCACACTTATGAACTGGACGATCGATATTAAAAATACTATTTTTTCTCCAGTTCCTAAGTACGGTATTTTTATTATTTTAAGTCACAAATAGTGCTGATGTCGTAATATAATTTTTCTCTTTCATTGAAAAGTTTACCCCACCTAAAAGTACAGTAGAGGAGGCAAGACCTGTCCTGTGACCTTGTCATGTGCCGTGGCTGTATCACCAATAGGTATGGAGGGAAGATAGGTTTTATTCTGAAATGAACTTCCGTGTCTGTAGATTCGTATAATATTAACTATTACGAAACAAACCCTCTTTCTGATAGTTCATTCTTTCCCCTATCGCACAGTTCACATGCCAGGTCTCGCCTCCTCCCCTGTACATTTCCAGTTTCCAGACATAGACCTAGCTAGTATACTTAAACGATACGCAATTCACATGCACTTGCTGTTAATATGAAGCAGGTTCGAACAAATGAACACACAATTTTGAGTTTTTAGTCTTTCACGGTGACTGTGAACAAAATTAGGCATTTGGGTATTTCACCTTGTCCTGCAACTTTATATTTTCAACGTTACGGAACTGCTTAAGGTTCCATTATCAGGACAGATAGGTAAGACCAGAGTAGGCGACCCCTCATGTCTTTAATATCTGCCCTGATGATGGTAGAAACGTTGGAAATGTCAAGTTCAAGGATACGGTGGAATACGAGAAAGCCCAATTCTGAACACAAATTTATTGATAAATAAAATATGATAATTCCAATTAATAAAAATGCACTTTTATTTATAAGTATAAAAGTTAGCGCCTTGATTTCATTTGAGCGAAGTTACAAATTAGCTCGTCTTTTATTTCTTAAGAGCTTATAAAAGTGGAGTATTTTAATATTAACATAATATACAGAAAATTAATAGCGAAATTTCTCATTATTTCTATATCTTAAATTTGGGAGGAAGGGAAATTTCTCCATATTTTATATATCTTAAATTTTGCAGGCATGGCTGTAATTTTTAGTTATTACTAATATTGCATATTATATTAAGTGGATCACTAATTTTGAATATCGGTTCCGCAACTGAGAATATTTCACTTTCAGATTGAAATAAAATTATAACTAATGAATATATAAAATAAACGTGCGGTAGTATAATGTATGGGAACCGCACAGTAATAAAACAGTGTATATTATTAATCAGAATGAGAAATTCATTTAAAAAAATGACTACACTATTACACTCAGTTGAGCAGTGTTGTCGATATTCAACGTAAAAAAGTTACATAAAAGAATCGGGTTTCTAATCTCGGTTCAGATAAATACTAGACTATATTGAATATTCCATGCTCAGTTTCATTGGACTCTGAACAGAACGTGTTATTCTGAATACGATATAGTGTCCTGATTATGTTTGCAATGTAAGGATTTTAATAGTGGTATTCAAATCGTAATCTTTCCAATTTAGAGATCCTTAATTATTGGAAATAGTATAAACATTTCTGAACTGAGAGAACTGCCTTTAATGTATTCAGAATTTCACCTTTAAAATTCTAAACTAAATCTGATACTTCTGTATGACAATGTGCGTAATGACCAGGTAGGCTTGTTCGAAAATATGATCAGGGAATATTCTAATCGATTCACTTAATATAAATTGCAATATTCTATAGTAATTTCTGGGTAGGCATCACTTACATTCAAGCACTACTTACTGTTAGATATTTATTTGAAACGCGATTGCTCCGGTTTGCTTACCGCTTTTGTTTTCTGAGGAGTGGGGATCAGTGGCGGTTTCTCGGGGGAGGGAAAGGAGGAACGTCCTCCTCACATTTTCTTCTTTTGAAAGTAAATACCAAATAAAATATGTGCCTTGAAATTCGAGGAAGATTCGATAATTGTTAAGTTCACAGCTGTAAGAAATCTCGGTTGATCGAGTTTTAAACGACGCGCGCTCATGTACTGTAGAAAACTGTGAGAAAGATGCGAGATTGTCTGTGTAGAGGAAAGGCACTCCATTCCTCCTCTACTGCAGTTAACACACATAGACAACAGCGCACTAGCGGCCAGAGAAAGAAGCAGAGTTTTAAAGCAAGTAAATGAATGGAGAGGGAGGAGATCCTCCTCTGAATCAGTTATGGGCGGGAAATAGAAACCGACTGGTCGTGCAGCAAGCTCGCTACCGCTGCCATCTAACGATGTTGCATTCAACCGGACTATCACACATCTAGGAGGAGAGACAACAAAAACAGTTGTAACGCAACGCTATGAAAGACACCATGTAAACTTTTTTTAAAATTATAAATCAAAAATATTATTCATTGCACTTTACATAGGCTACTATTCATGGTTTGAAACTTTCGTGGATATTTGAAAGTTAAAGTCGGGTTTATGTAAAACAAAGAGGAAGTAGTTCGACGTAGTTGGCCCCTGAAATTCACTTCTATTCATTGTTTACTAGACAGGCAACAGCCAAGTTGTCAGTTTTGTACAAATATATTTGAAACTGAAAGTAGGTACTTGAAACTACATCATTTTTAACATAAAAAATTAATCGGCCACCGGCAGCTTTGAACAATAATGATAGTATGACTTTACAAGAACTGACATTTTTCAAAAGTATGTGATACTGAACTTGTAAAATGTACATGTGGCAACACAGACCACATGGGTGGGTGCAGTGTTCTCGCTTTCCTCAGATTATTTCCCATTCCCATTCCCATTTCCATTTCCGTAAAACGGTTCCGGTTACGAGTTAGTAGCTAGTCTCTTCCAACACGTGTGATGCTGTAGTGTGCTCGAAAAATGCTACGAGGTTGTGAATTTCCTTGTAATTGTTAATTTGTGCAATTATTCAACAATGAATGGAAGTGAAATCATAATATATTTTGGACAATTTAGGAAACTCAGTTTACAAGAACAGATTATTGCTATTGCATGTGGGCTAATTTGTAGATTCATTCAAGAAGGTGTCATTTCGTGCTGTTAATTTCTTTTCTCCTCTTAAGTAATATGCAGGAGCCGCCACTGGTGGGGATGTATTTGCAGTTTACAAGAACAGATTATTGCTATTGCATGTGGGCTAATTTGTAGATTCATTCAAGAAGGTGTCATTTCGTGCTGTTAATTTCTTTTCTCCTCTTAAGTAATATGCAGGAGCCGCCACTGGTGGGGATGTATTTGCAGATGACAGGTATTCTGATTAAAGCACTTTGTGGTTTTTGACAGTTCCACATAAAACATTCAGATTTATTATTCGTAATTAAAATCCGCTTGCCTTATATAAGACCCTTTCATAAGGATTAAAAATGAAGTTGAAACATCGATGCTGAATAAATGCTGTATTTCTAAGACATGTTATTGAACTGTTTAGTTTTATTAGATATATTACTTATTTTTATCTATTTTTTTATCTGTTTTACTTTATTATTTACTTATTCATTTAGTTTTTATAGCATTAACTTCCTCGTTCTTTTCTTCACTGGTTTAATACTTTCAAGTACTTACATTTCTGTTAATATTATTATTTTGCATTATTCTATTCATAGTGTATTAGAGAGTTTTGGTGTTAACTCAGCGCTGCTAAGGGGATTAGAATTGTACCGTTACTGGAAAGAAAATCTCAGGGAAGTTTTAGTTTTAAAATAAAACTTAGGGAATCTAACCACAAATATGCAAAAATAAGACAATAAAAGCCTTCAAAATTATGTTTTAGACAAAAAACCATACATTGTATTATATATGTTATTGAAATGCAGCGATGTACACAAAATACAAACCATTGAAACTATTTTTTTAAATGCCGTTAAAGTACTGTGACGAACTCAAAATAAAAATCATTGGAATATTACGCAAAATAATAACAAATGAAATATATTATATTCTAAATATCGTTAAGGTCCACCCCTGTGGAGTAACGGTTAGCATGCCTGAAACGAGCGGGTCCAGGTTCAAATCTTGGTTGGGCCAAGTTACCTGGTTGAGGTTCTTTCCAGGGGCTTTCCCTCAACCCATTAACAGCAAATTCTGGGTAAATTTCGGCGCTGACCCTGGACTCATTTCGCTGGCATTATCACCTTCATCTCATTCAGACGCCGGATAATCTTAGCAGTTGAAAAAGTGTCGTAAAATAGCCAATTAAAAATGTCTTTAAACTGCTATGCCAGTAGCGAACACAAATGGAATCCATTGAAATCATATCTCTAATATCAGCAGCTATGCAAACATTTAATCTTACATGCTCGCATACAACTGCGCTGTACACTGCCGCTTTAACTCTATATCCGCGAGCGTGGAAAGATAAAATGTATGCACTATCCTGTAGGAATAGTAGATCACTTCACTAATGTACCGTAGTCATTGCAGTCACTTATACATTACAAATTAAGGGAACTTACATGAACGTGTAGAAAAAGCCTCATAGACGCATAAAATGTTACAACCATAATTTGATGTAATTTTACAGCATTATAATGGATCATTTAGGAATACTTTCTATGAGAGTTAACATTTAGTTGCATAGACTTTTTAGTAGGTTGTTTTACGACGCTTTATCAACATCTTAATTTATTTAGCGTCTGAATGAGATAAAGGTGATAATGCCGATGAAGTGAGTCCGGGTCCAGCATCGAAAGTTACCAAGCATTTGTTCATATTGGGTTGAGGGATAACCTCGGAAAAAACCTCAACCAGATAACTCGCCCCGACCGGCAATCGAACCTTCATCTTTATTGACATCCATTTCAATTCTTACTTCATCTCACAATTTCACAATAAGATATAGGCCTAGGGTTTGGTGGTCGGGATGAGCCTGATTCCAAACATTGTAAATATTTTAAATTAATCTTTCATAATCCATTATACGCGTCGAAATGAATAGCAGTAAGCGTTTAGCACGTGGGGTAGTGTGTACGGATTCTCAGGACGCATGCGCAGTAAAGATATTTATGTCGCTGGTAGCTGGAAAAAATAAAGGGTTACCAGTTACCAACGAGCTAACAGGCTAGGTAGCAATCGACCGAATAATATTCGTTTTGCACGTCTTCATTGCGTAGCGTTTAGGCATTCCTTCCAGCAAGGTAACCAGCCAGGCTACCAGCTGGGCTTCGTCTTGTACGTACCCTTAGCTACGCTTCTACTAGCACAGTTACCCCCACCATAAGGTTCTTACTATATGCCACGGCGCATGCATGGATTTCTTTTCACGAGATAACGAATGATCTATTAAATGACATCAAATTATGTCTCCAACTTCATGTGTATTTGCGAGTTTAAATATTAGCAAATTTATAATGATGTTTTCATTTGTTCAGGTACAAGTCTCATTAAACGTATGGAATTTCGAAAAAAAAATAGGAGAAATGAATTATGATTAATTACAATACATTCTGTCACTAGAAAATTTGAAGAAAAACGATTACAATACAAGCATTATATTACCAGCAAAATGTGCAGAGGTTCGTTGTATGATTGAAATATGGACTTGTAAGATAACATTTCCTGAATTCGGTCGGACCTGACGGCCAAATTTATATTGGGATATAATGATATTGACGATGTCGATGGCGATCACGTTTATTGTGTGCCACGGCCCATATTATAACTTCTCGGTATACAATTCCCCCTCTTAACTATACCATAGCTTTCTCTACTAAGTCGAGATTGAAGCATAATCGTAAAGTTATTTATTTCTTGTTCTCCAATCCCTAAAAGGCAGCTGTTATTTCATTAATATTCATTACAAGGATTATAATGCATTTACATTGTTTTTCCTCACGTTTATCCAGTCACTACAAGTGATACAGCAAATAACAGAACAATAAATTATAAAGGAGCAACGAGTAATAACAAATAAATCAAGCAAGAGTCTTTAACGACGTTTTCAAGTGAAACTCTCTCTTGAGATTGGCATTGCTTTTCTTTCATCCAACGTTATAGTTGATTCATAATTTACCTTTTATATCTCTTAGAAACACAGAGTCATTTAACACATTTGTGTCATGTTGTGGCGTCTCTAGAACCATTAGGCCAAATTGAACGGAGTTTCGCAATAATAGACCAACCGACAATTTGAAAAAAAAAAAGAGATATTTTCACAAATCTGTTGATGGCAGGCTAATTTAACTCTGGGAAAACAATCAAGAATGCGATAGCTGAATTTTGCTCCAATTTGTAAGCAAAAATTCGTTTATTGCATAAAATTCATTAATTTATTTTGCTTTGAAACTGCTGGTCTCGTATTAAAAAGCGGTTAGCCTTTTTTGGTAATTTTGTGCTATTTTTTTTGTAATAGTATGAATGTTATAATACTTCTTGAATAAAATGTTTTATGAAAAATCAGATTTATTTCAATGGTCAATATCTCGAAACAGGTTTTTGGCGCTTGTTCTATTATTGCGTAACTCCGTCCACTTCATGATTAGGTTTGTTATAGATCTTTTGCTTTTCCTTGGATTTTCAATTGACGGGTCCTTATATTTAGGCATTTTTTGCCCATTGTGATCCCTATATATGCGATATTTGTCTAAGCCCAAAAGGTGGCCTGGATGGTATTTGTAAATCCGATGCTGACAGGCGGACCATCTCGCTTCACCTCTCATAGAACCATCAGCATCGATAAAACAAACGTTGACAGGTGGGCCATCCAGTCTGAGCCCCTGACAGTCACATCCCATCCGCATACGAGAAGCCTGATAGGGCTTGGGGCCCCGGGCCCTTGGAGATTAAGTTCTTTCTGTATCAGCATCGAAAACGCGTAATACTCCCAAGACTTCACCACAGCCTATTTTTACTATTGCAAATGATAGATGAAATGATAGGCAGGTAGACAGTGTTGTTGAAATTATAGAGGGAAACGGGGGTACTCCGAGAAAACCTCTCTGCAACATCTGCTTTATCCGCCACAAATTATATCAAAACCTGGCCGGGGATCGAACCCGGACCACTCAGATAGAAGACCAACGCTCTAGCACTTAGGCTACGCTCAGTCATGGGTTCGAATTCAGCTTTGTTTGATTGCTTGTTTTTTTTTTCCGTTTTCATAAAATATCACAAATTCCACTAACACTCGAAGTTAATACAACACCGTTAAATAATATATTAAAATTGAAATAAAAGAACAAAACCTTATAATTATGTTTATGTGCATATCGAAAATACACACATGCCTATCTGAAATTATCTAGTCATAATTATTGCTTCTCGTGTTTCAGTGACGCTCGACTCTGAAATAATTATAAATAATTATTTTTGTATGTCCCTTTTGAAATTTTATAAATTATTCAGAGAGAAAAACTGCAAGTCTTGGCAATGAAATGGTTTTAATTGTCCTTATGGACATCAATTTTTAACGTAAAGTGCTCAAAATAACGGAAGTTTGCATTTAGAGATAAAATTGCATTAAAAATAAACGCATTATGGACAGTGACTTCTATTGATATTAAGGTAATTTAATATAAACCTCAAGGCCTTATCTCTGCCAGTATAGATAGTAAATCAATATTATATTATTATTATTATTATTATTATTATTATTATTATTATTATTATTATTATTATTATTATCAAATCTTTCATTCGTCAGGCTTTGTTACTGTTAACAAAACACGCTAAATCATTACTACATCTAATTTAGAAAGCACAGTAGCATGTTAATGTAACACTTTATCTGAATAGATATGAAAAATAATTTAATCATCACACATCTATGTGACATCTAGTTATATATAATTTAAGCAGCTGAAGCCTACTGAACATTTAAGCTGTAATTCTCTTTTATTTAATAGTTCATAACATGTAACTAACAATATCACTTTTAATAATACTAAGCAGTTTGAGAATTAATCTGCACAAAGCTTAAATTTCTAAATTTACGTTAAATGCACGTCGTACTTGAATTACATTTCTGTGTAAGATAAATTTACGCCCACCGTTCTTTTTTCAAGTATATTGTTTTACTTCTGGGATAAAATAATCTTTTATTTATGTACAGTTTGTCTTTTGTATTGTATTGTATTTATTAACATTCCATGGTATTCATACATGCTTACAGCCATAATATGGAACAAGTCAAAAAACTTAATACTATTATAAAATCTTAATTTATAGTCACAGTCTAGATGAAATATATACAGACGAGATTTACAATATAGTCTACTAGTACAACACATAGTTTTAGTATCAATTTCATGAAGTGTTATTGAATGTCATGAATTCACCTACAGAATAGAAGGCGTGAAAAATTAGGTACTTTTTTAATTTGGCCCTAAATAATCTTATGTTTTGAGTTTCATTTTTTATATCGATGGGAGGCTATTAAAAATTTTTACTGCCATATAACGCACTCCTTTTTGATAGCATGATAGACTTGCCGATGGAGTATGAAAGTCATTTTTTGACGTGTATTTATGCTATGAACTGTTGAATTAGTTACAAAGTTTTCACGATTACATACGAGGAAGACTATTAATGAAAAGATATACTGACAAGCCATGGGCATTATTTGTAGTTTTTTTTAAAATAGTCGTACACGATTCCCTAGATTTGGCACCTACAATTATTCTAATTACTCTTTTTTGTAATAGAAATATATTGTTACTATCTGTGGAATTTCCCCAGAATATTATTCCAAAACTCATTACCGAGTGGAAGTATGCAAAGTATATTGTTTTTAAGGTATTGATATTTACTATCTTTTGCATAGATCTAATAGCAAAACAAGCTGAATTTAGTTTGGGGGTAATTTCTTTAATATGATTTTTCCAATTTAACACATTATCGATTTTTAAGTCAAGAAATTTGGTTGTTGTTGTTTCTAATAGGGATCTATTGTTAATTATTGCGCTAGAAATTTGCGACGTTGAATTTGGACAGGATTTAAATTGAATTATGTTAGTTTTGTTACAATTTAATACTAATTTATTGACTGAGAACCAGTCACATATTTTCAAGAGAATTTCCTCTGTTGAAGATTGGAATGTGTTGGAGTTATTGGCTGTAATTACTATACTTGTGTCATCTGCAAATAATATGGGATGACCTACATCTTTTATAAGGGGGGCAAGATCATTTATAAACACTAGAAAAAGTAGGGGACCTAATATTGATCCTTGAGGAATTCCATTATTAATAGTTCCCCATGTCGATGTAGATTTCATAGTTGTATTGATTTCAACTTTCTGTTTCCTATCTATGAGATATGAGTGAAACCATTGGTGTGCAACACCTTTAATTCCATAATAATCTAATTTATCTAGCAGCATTATATGATTTATACAGTCAAATGCTTTGGATAAATCACAGAAAATCCCTCCAACTTGTAATTTTTTATTTACTGCCTCCAGAATTTTGTCAGTTAAACTAAATGTTGCATTTTCTGTGCCTTTATTTTTCCTAAATCCAAATTGTTCTGGGACTAAAATGTTGTATCTTTCTAGATGATGATATAATCTTTTATACATTACTTTTTCAAAAAATTTTGGAGAAGACTGGTAGAAGTACTGAAAAGCTGTCACTATCGTACTTCAAATTGTTTTGAAATAAAATATCTTCAATTAGTCAATTGTTACATAATACATCTCAAATAGGCTATACCTTCTTTCCATATTGTTACGAGTTTTGATCAGGTTAATGAGAATTTTGAGCCCGGCCGTGCCAATATTAAAATTTAGTAACTCTGCCATTCTTAAGAAAGAAAAGGACGAAATAGTAACTGTTTGGCGGATTAAGTCTACACGCAGGTTAAGGTACCCCTGAGCACTTCACCCCAATGGGTCCAATATGTCTTCCTTTTAACAGCTGATTCCTAACATGTTAGCCTAATTCCATCTTTTTGCGCGAAAATCGACAACCTTGTAGACGTTTTAGGAACCGAATTTTGTCCATTTTCATGATTCGAACTTAGAAACAGTTACAGTCTCACAGCGTCTGCAGAGATATCTGTCTTCGAAGTAGAAAACTTGGCCGATATAATAAGTAGTAATAACGTCCGTCGACTTTCTGGACGGTCCACGAAACCTCAGTTACTGAAAGTTGTTCTGAGTGTCACAGAAGAATGAAATAAAAAAGCACACTACCTTTATGGAGTATTCCTTGATATCCGGAAAGCCTTCGATAAAGTGTGGCACGAACTTACTCTTCAAGTTCTTACTGAGGGCAATCTTGTGTTCTACGTTTCAACGCTTTCAATCTTACTTAGTAAGTCGGTCGTTTCATGTTAAAATTGAAGGCGGTATCTCTAAAACTGGAAACATTACAGCTAATGTATTTCGAGAATCAATGCTTGGGCTACTACAGTTAAATATGTTTATATTAGAATCTCTAAATCTTTTTTTATGTTTTCTTGTTTTATTTTCGGATGCCACTTTGGTTTACAATAGAAACAGAATAGACTAATTTCTGCGCTATATATTCATTACAGAGGTAAACAAATGTGGGTTAATATTGATTCAAGAAATGATAAATCGACAAAAACTAGTGCTAGTTCTCATTCCTATAATTTTAAACCAACGTAAAACCGTCGAATTCATAAATAAATATTTTCTGTATTCAAATTGACTTGAATATTAAGCCGTAATTTCTGATAGATCATTTTATTACTATGAAAGCGTCATGTCAGATCTGTCGCTGATAAAGCTATTACGTAAAAAACCTGATTTTACATACTGTCTATACGATCAGAACTTCTATACCGGGGAACAGTAAGTAATGTCATTATTTCAGGGGATTATTTTTTTTTTTAGATATTTCAAACAAAAAAAAGTGTAGGCCTAATACAGTTTTGCCCTTTTTTTCTTCCTTTTCGAGATAAAAAATTGTTTTATATTAAACATTTCATAGCGTGTTTTGGGAAAGCCATTGTTTAACTTTCCAATAGGCTTATGCTCAGTTAGAAGAGAACAGTGTATTATGATGACTATTACACTCTTACTACGTCATACTACTTTTGACCAAAAAAACGGTACGAAAGGACGTATTTCAACCAATCATGGCTGCTTATCGAACAATTTTATCGCGTCCCTAGCATTTGTTTAATTTTATCGCGTCCCTAGCATTTGTTTCTTTGTTTGCCAACATTTGAAACTGCGCTGGTCTGGACGTCAAAAATGAATATAAAATTACAAACCACTCCAGTCGATGCACAGCAGTTTCAAATATGACTCGCATTGGCATTCAAGAACAATAATTAATAAAAATCACTTATCATACCTATGCATCTTCTGAAATCCGATTTACAAATAAATGAAGAGCACCATTCGGAAATACTGAATAAGTTGAATACACCATGTAGGCCTAAATCAACGAGTTCCACTTCTATTACGCACACGTCCAATATAACATCAATTGAACCACCAACCACATTCAAATTTGAAAATTGTACACTCAATAATCATTCCTTTTAAAATTATTCATTCGGAAATTCTGAATAAGTTGAATACACCATGTAGGCCTAAATCAACGAGTTCCACTTCTATTACGCACACGTCCAATATAACATCAATTGAACCACCAACCACATTCAAATTTGAAAATTGTACACTCAATAATTATTCCTTTTAAAATTATTGATTCGGAAATTCTGAATAAGTTGAATACACCATGTAGGCCTAAATCAACTAGTTCCACTTCTATTGCGCACACGTCCAATATAACATCAATTGAACCACCAACCCATTCAAATTTGAAAATTGTACATTCAATAATTATTCCTTTTAAAATTATTCATGTTTATTTTTTATGTCATCGTCGTTAATTAAAACTTTTCTAACACTTGTGTACAGTATATTAGTTAGGTTATGTTATAGCTTCTGCTATATGATATTATGGATAGTCACGTATCAGAGATTGTTTAATATTAAGATTTATTGAAAATCATCTGTCAAGTGACGTTGATTACTGGGATTCGGATAATTGAAGTGGAATGTTGCATTTTAATAAAAATGAAACTGAATCAACAAATCCTTCTTGACTAGTAACATTGCCATCGTGTATAATAGATCGAGAACTTCAGTACAATAATGCATTTGAAGACAGTTGTATTTTCGTAAGTCAATTAATATTTTATTGTATTGGAGTACTTCATTACTTCTAATCTTTATATACTTTCTTCTAATCGTGTAATAGTCAATTAAATCCCACTCGAGTTTTGATTTTCTCTAGATAAATCAAAACGTCTAGTGAGATTACTGTTGATAAATTATTGAAGAAATTTTAGTTTTATCCTTTAAATGTGCTGAAAATTGAGTCGAACAAATGTAACGTTTCGTTCTGCAAAGGAATTTTACAATGTGACATATGTTCGAATAAAATAATTTCTGCACATTTAAAGGACAAAACTAAAATTGTTTCAATCATTTATTGTCATTAAAATACATTGCTCTCTTAAATTGACTGATCAATATATTGGGAATTCAATCAATGGCTTTCCCAAAAACACGCTATAAAATATTTCATATAAAACCATTTTTATCTTGATAAGGAAGCAAAAAATGAGCAAAATTATATGAAACGTTTTTGTTCGAAATATCTCAAGGAATAACCTCCTGAAATTAGGCCTATTAACATTACTTACGGTTCGTCATGTATACGACCTCTGCTAGGGTTTTCTGCGAAAACAATTTCGAGAAAATTTCTAATTAATAATAAAATATGTCTCATTATTTACTGTGGTGACTGCAGTGTCTGCGATAAGTGAATTAATGAGAATTTGAAACTTCGACTTTTGATCGTGTTTACGACATTCTCCCCCTCATTTGGTAGCCATTATGTTAGTCCATTTCGCGCTATTTTCCTCAAAAATTGTTTGAAGTGTTTTCAATGGAACGGTGAAAAACGTTGTGAGACAAGTGGCCAATGGGCTTGGAGCGCACATAGATTCTTCCTCAGAACCACAAATTCCCTTGCATCGACGCCAGGTCGCGTACGTTTTAATTGTTTCTCCTCGTATTTCACCTTCTATCGTAACTTAAACCTAATTCTAAAAACAGATTAATCAATTTATGTCACAACACGCGCGAGTATCAACCCCCTTATAAAAGCTAGCGTTCTTCCATCTAAGGAAGTGGTCGGCAAAGATTACGTCATATAAAATGCAGGCCGAAATACACAGAAAAGGGGAAGGTAGGAGGGGGAGGATATCCAAACTGCTTAACGTTGAATGACCGAGTTATGGTGGCTAAGAGGAGGGAGATCATGCCCTACTTCTTCGCCCTGCTTCTGTTTTAAGGGGTTGACTCGTGAGTCAAGAAATGGCGACCACTGGTCTAAGGTGAAGAGTATTCCTGTCTTCAAGAAACTATATGATCTTACCTGATGATATGTATCAGAGTGGGGCTTTATCAGCACATATTTCATTTCGCTACAATTAAAATTGTTTTTTTTTTAATATGTATATTCATGTGTAGCCTCGCTTCAGGTTCTACGGGAGTGAGTTGATCCTACTTGAGAAAATGCGTCATTTAATGTATTTCACATAGGCGGAGGATCAGGAGATGAAAATCTCGGTATCGAAGAGTAACGAAATGGAAGGAGACTGGTAATGTTGCCTTGGAATCTTCTCAGTCAGTGATAGGATTCATTTAAAGTACGTACATATAGGACACGAAAACCTGGCTTTACTCCCCTTCCGAAGGTTTTCATTCTGAGGATTTTTACCGATTTAAAGAATCCGTCATATATGGTTGGGTTTTAAGATGTGGACTTCGGATAAAATGATAGGGATAGTGACAAATAATCTCAGAGGATGCTACGGCATGAGATTGATGATACCGTGGAAATGGAGCGAATTTTCCTTACAACCTCTTTTTATCACAAATCACAGGGATCAAATCCTTCCTGCTTTTGCGAAATTGCCAGCTAAGAGAGCTATTCTCGTCCATGCGAAATGCAATCAATCGTACATATTACTCCCAGGTAATTTGTAATTTCTTACTATGATTTACTGTATCTGTCTTAAGGGATTAGGTATAGCTTACAGCAATACAATTTTTGGAAATCTTAAACATTTTTTTTTCCTCCATTACTGTATCTTGTACAATAATGAAAATTGGTATGTGTAAAACACTATCCTTCCGCTATATGAAACAATATTTTTACGATTTAAAAAAATTACATATACAGTATATATTTTTTTCAAAATTCATAATGGTGGCAGTTTACTGTGCAGTGATGAAGCTTTTCCCTCATAACTCAAAAACTTGTTAACTTTTTCATGTTCTCTCTCACTTTTATTTTATTGCTGAAACTCATGTTTACAATAGCATACTCTTTCAACTACATTCCTCAATAAATAATGTATATTTTTTTATTTTGTGTTAGAAGAAAGTACTGATATTTTACCATTTTTAAATGAATTTATTTTTATCAGACAATTTATCAAAGGTACAGACGTGATCTTGCATCATATTGCAGATATAACATGCATAAATACACACAAAATGTTGGATAGTTTTTTTAGTTATGTGGGAAGCGCTTCATCACTGAACAGTGAAATGAATTTTGAAAACAAAAATGTAATTGTTTTAATCGTAAAAATATTTTTTTCATATAGCAGAGTGACAGTGTTTTACACATACTAATTTCCATTATTGTACAAGATACAGTAATGGAGGAAAAAAATTCAATATTTCCAAAATTTTACTGCTGTAAGCTGTACTTAATCCCTTAAACTCACTGTATCTTCACAGCTCGACACTGTTGGAAACAATTTCGGTTGGATATTAACATTTCTAATGACGTTACTTTATAATAAAAAACTGTAAAGAACCGTGGGAGATGTTTCGGTTGTGGGAGCGTGCTTGCAAGCGGAGTAACCAGGAAGGAACGACTAGGACGTGGAAAATTTTTGAGTACCAATCCGTTTTGTACATTTCGATGTTGTAGTTCTCTTCCTGTCCTGTTACATGTTAATTACACATTCAAAATACATTTGCTCTCCCTGTTGAAGTGGGAACAACTCAACAAATGGAGTAGGCGCTTTGAATTTAACATTCTTTCTTTCTCATATACGACATGTTGATGTTGTACATGAGATGTATTTCCGTGTCGGTTCTAAAGCAAGCACTGTAATGTTAGTAATATAAAATTATATGTTGTTCTTTGTTACTTAATTGTCAAAAAAATAAGTCTATGTATCCTTCACTTCTGAACATTCTGATGTTGAAGTACAGAGAAATAGTATTTTGTACTATAGTACGCAGCATTAAAATATGACCAAGAAAAATGTATTGGACCTAATGAATTGGACATAAGAACTCCGGTCACTAGAGAAAGTGGTAATAGCCTAGATCATATATGTAACAGATAGATCATCACTATGTTAAAATCGTTTGCAATTTGAAGAGAACAACCGCCAGGATTGTCACCCGTCCGCCGTAAACGAACACGAGATGGAAGTACAGTCGCTAATGCAATTCAAATTGGAATTATGACGTGACTCCTTATGTAACAACTAGATGGCAGCATAGTAAACCTGACAAAAGTTGTTAACTTCAAAACCTGTAAGCCCGAACTATATATAACCTAGGGTAATGATATACTCTTAAAGCCTCCCATATCTGTTTCACGTTTTGGAATTTTCAGATATTTTTAATCAAATGACATCGACTGCAGCGTTTTCTGTGTGCCACTCTGAGCGGAGTTTAATGTCAAATATTTTCAATCATAATAGATTGAATGCTGCGTTTACTGTGTGCCACTGTGAACGGAGATTAATGTCGAATGTTTTCAATCAGAATAGATTGAATTCAGCGTTTACTGTGTGCCACTCTAAACGGAGAGTAATGTCGAATGTTTTTAATCAGAATAGATTGAATTCAGCGTTTACTGTATGCCACTCTGAACGGAGTTTAATGTCGAATGTTTTCAGCCAGAATAAATTGAATACAGCATTTGCTGTGTGCCACTCTGCATGCAATGTTTTCAATCAGAATAGATTGAATTCAGCGTTTACTGTGTGCCACTCTGAGCGGAGTTTAATGTCGAATATTTTCAGTCAGAATAGATTGAATTCAGCTTTTATTGTGTGCCACTCTGAGCGGAGTTTAATGTCGAATATTTTCAGTCAGAATAGCTTGAATTCAGCGTTTACTATGTGCCACTCTGAGCGGAGTTTAATGTCGAATATTTTCATTCAGAATAGATTGAATTCAGCGTTTACTGTGTGCCACTCTGAATGCAGTTTAATGTCGAATGTTTTCTAACAGAATAGATTGAATTCAGCGTTTACTATGTGCCACTGTGAACGGAGTTTAATGTCGAATATTTTCAGTCAGAATAGATTGAATTCAGCGTTTACTGCGTGCCACTGTGAACGGAGTTTAATGTCGAATATTTTAAATCAGAATAGATCGAATTCAGCGTTTACTGTGTGCCACTCTGAGCGGAGTTTAATGTCGAATATTTTCAGTGAGAATAGATTGAATTCAGCGTTTACTGTGTGCCACTCTGAACGGAGTTTAATGTCGAATATTTTCAATCAGAATAGATCGAATTCAGCGTTTACTGTGAGCCATTCTGAACGGAGATTAATGTCGAATATTTTCACTCAGAATAGATTGAATTCAGCGTTTACTGTGTGCCACTCTGAATGCAGTTTAATGTCGAATGTTTTCTACCAGAATAGATTGAATTCAGCGTTCACTATGTGCCACTGTGAACGGAGTTTAATGTCGAATATTTTCAATCAGAATAGATCGAATTCAGCATTTACTGCGAGCCACTCTGAACGGAGATTGTCGAATGTTTTCTACCAGAATAGATTGAATTCAGCGTTTACTATGTGCCACTGTGAACGGAGTTTAATGTCGAATGTTTTCTACCAGAATAGATTGAATTCAGCGTTCACTATGTGCCACTGTGAACGGAGTTTAATGTCGAATATTTTCAGTCAGAATAGATTGAATTCAGCGTTTACTGTGTGCCACTGTGAACGGAGTTTAATGTCGAATATTTTAAATCAGAATAGATCGAATTCAGCGTTTAATGTGTGCCACTCTGAGCGGAGTTTAATGTCGAATATTTTCAGTCAGAATAGATTGAATTCAGCGTTTACTGTATGCCACTCTGAGCGGAGTTTAATGTCGAATATTTTCATTCAGAATAGATTGAATTCAGCGTTTACTGTGTGCCACTCTGAGCGGAGTTTAATGTCGAATATTTTCAGTGAGAATAGATTGAATTCAGCGTTTACTGTGTGCCACTCTGAACGGAGTTTGATGTTGAATATTTTCAATCTGAATAGATCGAATTCAGCGTTTACTGTGTGCCACTCTGAATGGAATTTAATGTCGAATGTTTTCAATCGGAATAGATTGAATTCAGCGTTTACTGTATGCCACTCTGAGCGGAGTTTAATGTCGAATATTTTCATTCAGAATAGATTGAATTCAGCGTTTACTGTGTGCCACTCTGAGCGGAGTTTAATGTCGAATATTTTCAGTGAGAATAGATTGAATTCAGCGTTTACTATGTGCCACTGTGAACGGAGTTTAATGTCGAATGTTTTCTACCAGAATAGATTGAATTCAGCGTTCACTATGTGCCACTGTGAACGGAGTTTAATGTCGAATATTTTCAGTCAGAATAGATTGAATTCAGCGTTTACTGTGTGCCACTGTGAACGGAGTTTAATGTCGAATATTTTAAATCAGAATAGATCGAATTCAGCGTTTAATGTGTGCCACTCTGAGCGGAGTTTAATGTCGAATATTTTCAGTCAGAATAGATTGAATTCAGCGTTTACTGTATGCCACTCTGAGCGGAGTTTAATGTCGAATATTTTCATTCAGAATAGATTGAATTCAGCGTTTACTGTGTGCCACTCTGAGCGGAGTTTAATGTCGAATATTTTCAGTGAGAATAGATTGAATTCAGCGTTTACTGTGTGCCACTCTGAACGGAGTTTGATGTTGAATATTTTCAATCTGAATAGATCGAATTCAGCGTTTACTGCGAGCCACTCTGAACGGAGATTAATGTCGAATGTTTTCTACCAGAATAGATTGAATTCAGCGTTTACTATGTGCCACTGTGAACGGAGTTTAATGTCGAATGTTTTCTACCAGAATAGATTGAATTCAGCGTTTACTATGTGCCACTGTGAAGGGAGATTAATGTCGAATGTTTTCAATCAGAATAGATTGAATTCAGCGTTTACTGTGTGCCACTCTGAATGCAGTTTAATGTCGAATGTTTTCTACCAGAATAGATTGAATTCAGCGTTTACTATGTGCCACTGTGAACGGAGTTTAATGTCGAATATTTTCAGTCAGAATAGATTGAATTCAGCGTTTACTGTGTTCACTGTGAACGGAGTTTAATGTCGAATATTTTCAATCAGAATAGATCGAATTCAGCGTTTACTGTGTGCCACTCTGAGCGGAGTTTAATGTCGAATATTTTCAGTCAGAATAGATTGAATTCAGCATTTACTGTGTGTCACTCTGAGCGGAGTTTAATGTCGAATATTTTCAGTCAGAATAGATTGAATTCAGCGTTTACTATATGCCACTCTGAGCGGAGTTTAATGTCGAATATTTTCATTCAGAATAGATTGAATTCAGCGTTTACTGTGTGCCACTCTGAGCGGAGTTTAATGTCGAATATTTTCAGTGAGAATAGATTGAATTCAGCGTTTACTGTGTGCCACTCTGAACGGAGTTTAATGTCGAATATTTTCAATCAGAATAGATCGAATTCAGCGTTTACTGTGAGCCACTTTGAACGGAGATTAATGTCGAATGTTTTCAATCAGAATAGATTGAATTCAGCGTTTACTGTGTGCCACTCTGAATGCAGTTTAATGTCGAATGTTTTCTATCAGAATAGATTGAATTCAGCGTTTACTATGTGCCACTGTGAACGGAGTTTAATGTCGAATATTTTCAATCAGAATAGATCGAATTCAGCGTTTACTGCGAGCCACTCTGAACGTCGATTAATGTCGAATGTTTTCTACCAGAATAGATTGAATTTAGCGTTTGCTATGTGCCACTGTGAACGGAGTTTAATGTCGAATGTTTTCTACCAGAATAGATTGAATTCAGCGTTTACTGTGAGCCATTCTGAACGGAGATTAATGTCGAATGTTTTCAATCAGAATAGATTGAATTCAGCATTATCTGTGTGCCACTCTGAATGCAGTTTAATGTCGAATGTTTTCTACCAGAATAGATTGAATTCAGCGTTTACTATGTGCCACTGTGAACGGAGTTTAATGTCGAATATTTTCAGTCAGAATAGATTGAATTCAGCGTTTACCGTGTGCCACTGTGAACGGAGTTTAATGTCGAATATTTTCAATCAGAATAGATTGAATACAGCGTTTGCTGTGTGCCACTCTGAATGGAATTTAATGTCGAATGTTTTCAATCGGAATAGATTGAATTCAGTGTTTACTGTGTGCCACTCTGACCGTTTGCTGTATACCATTCTGAACAGATTTTGATAAATTTTTCATTCATGAACATAAGTTAAGCGTTTGCTGTCAGGTACTATGAAAGCATATTGATGTCAAATATTTTCAAGCAAAAGAAATTGAGTTTATCGTGTACTGGAGCCAATTTGAACGGAGTTTGATGTTCAGTGTCTTCAATCAAAAGACATTGACTTTTAAGATTGTGTCACCAATAGAATATAAGAATATTAATGTGTAGCGGGCAGAGTTAAATTTAGGAGTAGTATATTCAGTGGGTTTTTTCCATTTCAAGTGATTGTCCAATTCCAAACCAAGAAATTTTGTGTTTATAGATCTTTTAGATCAGTTTCGTTTACTCTAATGTTGTAGGAAAACTTACCATAATTGTGGGTACTAAATATGATTGCACTAGTTTGTAAATATTAAGTTAGGTGCTAGTTTGCGTTAAACCATTCATTCATCATTCAACACAGCTTTAGATGTATTTATAAAATAGCTATATTGTTTACTTTACATAATCACAATTGTATAATCTGCAAGAAAGATTATCTGGGATACATTATTTATGGTCGAGACTAAATCATTAATGATCTGGCTTAGGATCCAGAACACTTTAACAACAAATGTACGCACAACTTGATTATAGAGTTCTTTTTGAATTTTACTACATTTACAATAGCGAAATGTGTTCATGCTCCATAAATTTATTATTAAATGTTCACTCGTCGATCTTCAGATTATGGTGATCGTTATTTTTATACATCTTAATTACACAGCTTTTAACACTGTATCACTTCGGAATATGTATGATAAGACTTTCTTATGTTAAATTCTAACGTACCTTGTTTACATGTTTCGACCTATTATGGGCCATCTTCAGAACTCTGAAAACATGTAAACTAGGTACGTTAGAATTTAACACAAGAAAGTCTTATCATACATATTCCGAAGTTATTTTTTTTATTTTTTTTTTTCCTAAAATGTCGTTCATTTTCACAGTTGCATTTCCACCAAATACCAGACGATTCTTAGTGTGGTTGATAAATCAGAATATTT